>NW_007260479.1:878222-879284 GCF_000164805.1 Carlito syrichta
CAATAGACATATCCCATTAATGTCAATCATGCCAGTGTCCCCCATTTTGCACTGACTACACATCCTCTCAAATTATCCTCTCATTTCTCCTCTCTCCTTCATGCTCTAACAAAGTATTTTGAGAGGATAATCTGTAGTGTTGTCTTTGCTTGTTCATGTCTTGGTACTCTTCAACCCACTTCCCTCTGGCTTCTGCCCACCACACTCTCTGAAAGTTGTTATTTCTAAGCTTCCATTGATTTTTGTTATTAAAGCCAATCGATTTGTCATTTCATGTGTTATTTACACTTCATTAACTTTCAATACACTTGAAAATGCAATCCTATTTGAAACACCATCTTTGCTTGACTGTTCTCACATTCTACCTCTTATTTTCATCTTAACCTTCAGGCCCATTCTCGGTTCTTCTTTTGTTGGTAGGAGTTTAAATATTGAAGCTTTTGAACTTCACTTCTAGTTCCTGTTCAATATTTCCTTTAAAGAAAACTCACACTGAATATATCCAAAGGCAAATTCACAATTTCCTCTTCTTCCTTAAAATCTACATTTCTTTCATATTCTTCCATCTCAGTAATTTACTCATTTGCTCAAACTAGAAGTCTGAAAGCCAGTAGGGTGCTTTGTCTTCATAATCTGTCAAATCAAATCAGTTATAAAATCCTGCTAATTTTAAACTTGTCTTTCATTCTTTTCATTCATTCTTTAAACAAAATTGTCCTTTTTCTGTGCCTCGAACATATCCAGCTCCTTAAAGCTCCAGGGATTGTCGAACATTTTGCTCCCTTTGCTTGAACATTTAGCTCTACCTATCCCAACTCTTACTAGGATAACTGTTACTAATTTTCTGTCCTGAGGTCAATTCTTTTTTTTCCCCCCCCAAAAAAGTATGGCACATGTTGCTTTCTCTTTGAGTAATTGATTCAAACCCTTATCAAATTAGCATCATATTCTTACATTTGGTCACTTCAAGAAAATGTGTATCATGTAATTCATATATGCTTATGGATACAATTATGTGGTATGAGTTATGCTATTATGTTCCTGTTGAAGGGAACTATCTTT
>NW_007260479.1:879304-924516 GCF_000164805.1 Carlito syrichta
CCAGTCTGGGTGACAGAGTGAGACTCCAACTCAAAAAAAAAAAAAAGATATAAAATGGCAAACAGGATAACAACATGACCTAGTAATTTGCTGCCTCCAGAAAACTCATGTCACTACTAAGGACACCCAAAGACTCAAATTCAGAGTATGGAAAACAAACTTTCAGGCAAATGAATCACAGAAAAAGGCAGAAGTCATGATCTTAACATCAAATAAAACAACCCTTAAGCTATCAAAAATTTAAAACATATACGGAAGGACACTACATAATGTTAAAAGGTTTGATCCATCAGCAAGAAATATCCATCCTAAACATATGTTCACCCAACACAGGGGCACCAACTTTTATAAAGCAACTACTAGGTAAACTAAAAAAAGGATGTTGTCTCTAACACCATCATAGCTGGGTACTTAAATGCCCCACTAAGAAATATAGATAGATCATAGAGACAAACAAATCAACAAAGAGATACAGAACATTAACTTGATGCATGACCAAAATAGACTTAATAGATACCTATAGAACACACCACCCAACAACCACAGCTAATACCGTCTACTTACCACCACATGGAATGCACTCCAAGAACAACCACATCCTTGGCCATAAATCAAGCATAAAGAAATTTCACAAGATCGAAATATTGCCATGTACCTTCTCGGACCACAGAGGATTAAAAATCAATATCACCACCAACAAAATTCCCCCAAAACCCACAGAGACATGGAAACTGAACAGCATGAGCTGAATGACTCTGGAGTCAACATAGAAATCAAACTAGAAGCTAAAAGATTCCTAGAAACAAATGAAAATGAAGAAACATCTTATCAAAACCTCTGGAACACCATGAAAACAGTAATAAAAGGGGATTTTATATCTTTATGAACATACATCAAGAAAATAGAAAGAGAAAAAGTTAATAGCCTAACAAATCATTTAAGTGAGCTGGAAAGGCAAGACCACCAAAACTGTAACTTTACCAGGAGAATCCAGATTACCAAAGTAAGAGCCCAAATACGGGACATAGAAGGAAAGATATCATTAGAACTCAACAAATCAAAAAGCTGGTTCTTTGAAAGGGTAAACAAGATTGTTGAACCCCTACCTAGAATGACCAAGAAAAAGAAATTAAAAACCCAAATAAACACAGCGCAAAAGATCAAGTCACAACTGATCCTGGAGAAATACAAAAGATTATCTGAGATTACTATGCACATCTTTATAGAAGCAAATTTGATAACCTTAATGAAATGGAGAACTTTTTGACATCACACTACCTCCTGAGGTTGAAACAATAAGAATTTGAGACCCTAAATATACCAATAACAAATCCAGGAAATAGGATTGATTCTTCATAAGAAAACTACATATATATATATATATATATATAAAAGTTCTGGGCCAGATGAATTTCCAGTGAGATTCTACAAAACATATAAGAAGGAGCTGATACCAATCCTATTGAAAATATTTCAGGCAATCAAGAAAAATAGAATTCTCCTCAAATGATTCTATGAAGCTAACATAACACTACTATCCAAACCAGGTAAGATCCAGCAAAGAAAGAGAACTACCGGAGAATATCCCTGATGAATACAGATGCCAAAATTTCAACAAGGTTCTAGAAATAGGGTCTGAAAACACATCTCAAAAGTCATCCACCATGAACAAATAGGTTTCATCCTTGGAATTCAGGACTGGCTCAACTTCCATAAGATCATAATTGTTATTAAATACATCAACAGTTGTAAAAACAAGAACCACATGATTATATCATTAGATGTGGAAAAAGTTTTCATTAAAATCTAGTATCCCTTCTTGCTAAAAACCCTTAAACTCCTAGACATAGAAGAAACATGCCTCAAAATAGTAAGCGCCATCTATGATAAACCCATAGTCGACATAATTGATAAACGGACAGAAATTAGAAGCATTTCCCTGGAAAACCAAAACAAGACAAGACTGCCTAGTCTCACCCTTCCTGTTCAACATAGTGTTGGAAGTCCTAGCTAGAGCAATGAGTCAAGAGAAAGAAATCAGGGGTATCCAAACAGGAAAAGAGGAAATCAAGTTTTCCCACTTTTCTAATGATGTGATCCTATACCTCAAAAATCCAAGAAAATCTGCCAAAATCCTTGCTGCTCTGATGAAGGATTTTGGCAAAGACTCAGGGTACAAAATAAACATGCAAAAGACGGTCACATTCTTATACACCAACAACAAACAAAACTTCTACCAACAACCACTGGAAAGAGGAGAACTTATTCAGTTAATGGTGCTGGAAAAACTGGCTGACCATGTGCAAAAGAATGAAACAGGACCCCTACCTATCATCATACACCAAAATCAACTCCAAATGGATCAAAGACCTCAATGCAAAATCTCAAACTTTAAGAATCTTATAAAATGCAGGAGACACCCATCAGAAATTGGAATAGGCAATCAACTTCTGATCAAAACCCCAAGTGCCCATGGCATAAGAACTAAGATAGACAACCGGGGCCTTAACAAACTGAAACTTATGCAAAGCAAAATAAACCATCAAGTGAGTGCGGAGACACCCCACAGAATGAGAAAAAAATATTTGCCAACTGCATATCTGACAAAGACCTAACATCCAGGATCACAAGAAACTAAAATGTACTGAAAGGAAATAAACATCCCCATTAAAAAGTGGACAAAAGACATGAGTAGACACTTCTCAAAAGAAGACATATGAGCACCCAACAGACACATGAAAAAATGCACAACCTCACTAATCATCATAGAAATGCAAAACAGAACCACCTTGAGATACCACCTAACTCCAGTAAGAATGGCCATCATTAATAAAACAAAAAAGAACAGATGCTGGTGCAAATGTTGAAAAAAAGGACTGCTTCTACACTGTTGGTGGGAATGCAAACTAGTTTAGCTTCTATGGAAAACAGTGTGGCAATTCCTAAAGTAACTAGAAAGTGACCTTCCATGCTACCCAGCAATCCCCCTTCTGGGAATATTCCCAGATGAACTTAAATCATTCTACAAAAAAGATACCTGTGCATACATGTTTATTGCAGCATTACTCATGATAGCAAGAACATGGAACCAAATTATGCTGCTCATCAAAACTGGACTGGATAAAAAAATGTGGTACATATACATGATGGAATATTACACAGCCATAAAGAAGGACAAGGTTATGGACTTCTTAGCAACTTGAATGAATTTAGAGTCTATAATACTCAATGATCTATCACAGAAACAAAGAACTAAGTACCACATGTTTTCACTCATAAGTGGACCATGAACAATTATCATAATACTATAAGAAAGGGGTTGGGAGTAGCTGGAAACTGCTGGAACAGGTACAGAATATTAATAAGCTCAAACCAGGCAAAGTGGGGAACAAAGAGATGTCTATACTTTACCTGTACAATGACCACTTGCATACCAAATTCTGAATTGTTCCCCACATCTTTTAAAAAAATAAAATAAAAAGCTAACTGAGGTAGGAATTTTCCTAGCTAAACTAGTTACAGATATTACTGTTGTATCACTATTGATCCTATTGTTTGTGTCTTATATTACATTTTCTTTTTCTTTTTCTTTTTTTTTTTTTTGAGTTGGAGTCTCACTCTGTCACCCAGACTGGAGTGCAGTGGCTGCTCCCGGCCACCGCAGCCTCGACCTGCTGGGCTCCGGCGATCCTTCCGCCTCAGCCTTCCAAGTAGCTGGAACTACAGGCGCGCGCTACCACGCCCGGCTAATTTTTTGATTTATTGTAGAGATGAGGTCTCACTGCCCAGGCAGGTCTTGAACCCGCGGGCTCAGGCAATCCACTCACCTCAGCCTCCCAAAGGCGCGGGATTACAGGCTGAGCCACCGAGCCCGGCATATTACTACATTTTCAAGTTGATAACATTTACTTTTATAGGAATTATTGCTAGAGGAAATGGAGTACTTAGGAAAAAACTAAAATACATACTCTGAGGTAACTGTTCAGACATAGTCTCTCTTCCTCCTATACCTGTCTTCTTTCTTTCTCCTGCCTCAGAGAGCAGCCAAGCCTGGTCTCTGAAGGATATGCCTATTCTCAGTAATGGGTCATAGGATGCAAGTGATGGAACAGAGCTGAGAACAATGTGAAAATCTCCCTTATTCACTGTAATTGTAAAAATGTATAACAATTTGGATAATTAACGTGCTTGATTATAAAACTGCTTGGTGTACTGTCCCAAGGCATGGATTCTTTCTTCGCCCACCAGCTGTCTTTGTTGCCTCCTTAAATGTGAATAAGCCAATGTCTTTTCCCTGACCGGACCTCTGGATAACTTATTTGGAATAGGTAAAGAACATTATGTGCAAACCCTCTCAGATTTGGAGCTACCACATTACACACACACGTTAATACTGATTGAGTTCTCAGTCCATGCCAAGCAATGTATTGTATACCAATATCCATGCTACAGAGTGTGTGTGTGTGTGAGAGAGAGAGAGAGAGAGAGAGTGAGAGAAAGAGAGAGAGAGAGAGAGAGAGAGAGAGAGAGAGAGACATCACAAATTACTTGAGAGAGAGAGAGAGAGAGAGAGACATCACAAATTACTTGCAAAAGGCTCCCCAAAATGCATTTTCCATCTGGGTTCTTCAGTTAGGAGACATTCTGCCTGGTGCTTATACTGATTGCCCTTACAACACATGCCTAGAGACATAATCAGAAGAGAAAATGTTAGAAAGAGGCAAAGTTAGATCTGCCATTATAATTTTTATGAAAACTATGGAGTTACTATTACATATTTGTTAGTACTGAACTATTCCTTGATTTGTAAGTATTTTAACAAAAGGTACATAATGTTTAAATATTTCTTTGAATTTTAAACACAAAAACTGTGGGGTAATTCAATACACTATAATGATAATTTCTAAGGTAACAATTCTTAGTTGAAGAGTTCTATGACTTGTATAAAACTAAAGCCTTATTATTTGATAAATTGTGTACAGCATGATCGGTATAAATACTTCCCTCCCACTTCATACACACTAGGAAATAATGTGTTTCAATGGGCTAAAAGTTCACAGATTCACTTACAGTCAAAATGTTCTCTTAAAGTCATTCATACCATAGGAAGTTTCCCTTTCATTCGTCAGCCTGTGGTGGGAGGTTTTTTAACGACTTGTCAGACAGTTCTCTAAGCAGAAAGAGTAGCAGCTAAATGAAAAGAGTTGTTATTGGTGTTCTTAAGTAAACAGAATAATGCCAGTCTGTATATTGCAATAACTTTAGAACTGAAAACACATTGTCTTTTGTATTTTGATAGCTTATGCTCTCTCTCTCTTTTTTTCTTCAAGCATGGGAACAGAAGTTTGCATTATAAAACAAATGATACCTATTTTATTTGATGCCCAAGTTGCAGAACTTCAAAGAAGAAAAGCTGCAATACTAAATGATGCGATGTGGGGAACTAAAGTCTGAGGTTATGTATTGGTTATAAATGGAGAGGATGGGATCAGTTGGTAATTAATGAAAAAAAAAAAAGCTTCCCGTGCTTTTTAATAAAGAATGAGAATAACTTTCTTACAAAATGATAAAATTAGATTTGTTAATGTACCAGAAAGTATGAGAGAGTTTTCAATCCATTAGCATAAATCACAGATTAGGGTAATAATCTATCCTTTGCATATTTAACATTATTTTAAATATAAGAATGCTAACCCTTTAGCAACTAGATGAGATACTTTAATTTATCTAACTCTTCACATGTAAACAAAGAATATTCTACATAGTTGAAGTTAATTTTGGAAGCAGGTATATTTCTATGCTGCTTGCATAATTTTGATTAGTTTCTTCCTTCTTAGTATGTTTAAAATTTTTAATCAGAATTCAAAATTTTTCCCAGGAAGCATATTGTATAAGCAGAATGATCTTGTTTCTTTAAATAACCTACACTGAAGAAAGTTGCAAATTTGTAAAAGGCCAGATTTCATCCAGGAGAGCCATTATTTCCATAATGAAACATATTTTTGCATGCATGTTGAGGTTAAACATTAAGATAGGACTTCGTTCTCAAATATCTCTTTATTCTGAAGCAACAAGACTACAGAAGGTTGAAATACAAAAACAAAATGTGTCAGCATTATTATTTATTTAATAATTATTAAAAATAAATAGCCCTATATATGACATAGGAAAGGTTTCTATATGATAAACCTATAAAGCTGTTCATTTCCAGATATATAAATATGAAATTTTTAGTAGTTTTAAACAATTATCTTATGGGAATTCAAGTAGGAACAATATAAGGAGATGAAATATTTTATACATTTATGCATATAGGAACTAAAAGGACATAAAACTAGGAATTATGAAAGTGGCATTATTTTAAACTAGAGAGAAATCAGTTTTGAAGGTAATTTTTCATTTTTAAAAGGGTAAAGATGATGTATTACTGATTTGTGTATAAGAACAAGCAAGATAACCAAAAGAAATGAAAAATATTATCTTGACCATATTGATAATGTTTGGCCTGTAAAGTTTAAAGTGTAAATGAACATGTAATAAGTCTTGACTTTTCAAAGATGATCAGTTTTAATATTATAGATAAGAAGGACATAGTTACCGACTCTTGATATGTTATATTAAGTGGGTTATATGGATAGTTACTGACTCCTCTGATGTTATATTATATGGGTTATATGGATAGTTACTGGCTCCTGAGATGTTATATTAAATGGGTTATATGGATAGTTACTGACCCCTGATATGCTATATTAAATGGGTTATATGGGTAGTTATAGACTCCTGTGATGCTACTCAATATGGGCTATTCTGGCATTGAAAAAAATGAAGAAAGAGAATAGAGTAGTACCTAGATGAGAGAACGGATGCTGCTATAGGGTGGTAGCTATGGAAGTACAAGCAGCACATTAAATCTTAAGAATTTGAGGGCAAATACAAATATGACACAGTAGCTGAATATCGAAGGAGGAGTACATTAAAAGGTCAGTTAAATAAAAACAGCACAATCTATAGCACCCACTAAGTGGGAAACATGCAAGCTGCCACTAGGGATGGAGAAATTCAGAAACAGCATAACGGGCTGAGAAAGATAATAAGTGCATTTCCAAGTAGGAAAGTTATTAGATAATAATACAAATTAATAGGTATTCTGAGCTGGGGGTGCCAATTTTGTAATTACTCACTAGTAAAAGTAGAAGTCCTTAAAACAGTAAAATGTCAAACTCTGACCAAAAGAAGAAAAAAGTTAGATGGAGAAAAATGTAAATGTTATCACAGAAGTCAAAACAGGTGATTTAAGAAGAATAGTCAGAAATGGAGAAGTTCAAAGATAAGAGAAAATAAAGCAGTGTCTTGTGGGAGGAAATTTCAGGCAAAGTTATAGAATAGATTAAATGTGGTTATTAGGAAATACAATTCTAGAAGACTATAGAAGGAATACGCAATGAGAAATTGGAGCTGACAGGGAATAAAACTTACTTTAAAAGTTTAGATATAAAATATAAGGGAAATAAGACAATATTTTGATGATCAAATGAAGATGTTCTCTTCCAATCCTTATTTGCATTTTCCAATATGAGAAATAATTGACAGATATATCTTGTATTCTCTTACAGAATGGAAAAGATAAACTTCTGGGAATATTTTGAGAGGAAACATTAGAGAATATGGCATGGAAGGAAAAGAGGGTAGGGACGAGACTGAGATGAAAGAAGAGAGTCAGGGAGATGTCAAATAAGGAAAGAGATAACGACTAAGTGACCTTTCACTGGTTCTCAAATGTATAGTCAAATAAAAGCAAAGGATAAAAGTTGTTCAGGTTTAACAGAAAAAAAATCAAGCAGGATGGATATTAAGCATAGCTGTCACTTGAAAGGACAGTTGTAAATTGGCCTGGCCCTGACTAGAGAATTATTACTATGAAATTTGAACCAGAAGTGGATTAAGGCTACAATATTCATTATATATATTTAAACATACATATAATGAGCATGATTACAATGTTGAATTTGCATACAATTGAGATTTATTGGATGGCAGAGACAGAAGTCTACTTTCCTAACATAAGAGGCATCAAACAGAGAATATAGGTACGAGAGTATGTGGACTCTGACTGGGGAGATTGCGAGGAATAAGAATTTCATGAATAGAATGGGAGAATATGTACGAGAGAATATGTGGACTCTGACTGGGGTACGAGAGAATATGTGGATCTGGGGTACGAGAGAATATGTGAACTCTGACTGGGGAGATTGCCAGGAATAAGAATTTCATGGATAGAATGGCAGTGGGGAAAAGAGAACTGCTAAAATGGAAAATTGGAAGGCAATGAAGTTCATAACAGAAACTGTATAGAAACCTCCAGGCCATGAAGAAATATCATATGTGGGAAATGATGCAGTTGAAAAGAGGAGAGTTACATAGCAGAAATGTATACAGGACGTGGAGATAGATTTAAAAAGCAAAAATGTAAGAAACATTGCATAACATAAACACACATATCCCAATAAGGATGTATAAAGATTATGTTAATATACTTTTGTAGGCATTAACATACAAATTTGTACAATTTGGATATTCTCTAAGATTAGTCATTTAAATACATCATGGATTTTCAAAGAATGCATGCAATTTTTAGCTACCTCAGCTTGTGTTCTTCTAATTGGTCAATATCTATAAAATATGTTTTCAGTGGTAATTTGCTTCATTGGGAAGTTTGTGAAACAAGTACTACCAAATATACCGAATTTTAACTCACTGTCTGTGGTGTCTAGTACATCTTTCTGTAAAAATAAACAACATTGCTTGAAAATACAACTAAATCAATACTCATTTAATAATCATCTCAGCCGTGCTCAGTGACTCAGTCTGTAATCCCGCGCTTTGGGAGGCTGAGGTGAGTGGATTGCCTGAGCCCGCGGGTTCGAAACCCACTTGGGCAACTTGGCGAGACCTCATCTCTACAATAAATCAAAAATTAGCCGGGCGTGGTAGTGCACGCCTGTTGTTCCAGCTACATGGAAGGCTGAGGTGGAAGGATCGCCAGAGCCCAGCAGGTCGAGGCTGCGGTGGCCGGGAGCGGCAACTGCACTCCAGTCTGGGCGATGGAGTGAGACTCCAACTAAAAAATCATCATCATCATCATCATCATCATCATCATCATCATCATCTCATTACTGCATTCAATATGTGTGTGTGTTTTGTGTATATGTGTGTGTTTGCCTGGGATTCCTTTGATTTTTGTAGCTTATTTTTTTTGCCATAAAGTTGATGCATTTTTTAAAAAAAATCTGGGAAATATAACACTGGTAGTTTCACAGAGATTACATTGAATTGGTAGATTGCTTTGGGCAGTATGGACATTTTAACAATATTGATTCTTCCAATCCATGAGCATGAAATGCTTTTCCATTTGTTTTTATCACCTTTGATTTCTTTCAGCAGTGTTTTGTAGTTCTCATTGTAGAGATCTTTTACCTCCTTGGTTAGATTTATTCCCAGGTATTGTATTGTTTGTGTGGCTGTTGTTGTAAATGGAACTGTGTTCTTGATTTGGTTTTCAGCTTACATGTTGTTCATGTATAGAAATGCTACTGATTTTGGAACATTGATTTGGTATCCTGAAACTTTATTGAAGTTGCTTATTAGGTCTAGCAGTCTTTTGGTGGAATCTTTAGGATTTTCTAAATTTAGAATCATATTATCTGTGATTAAAAATAAGTTAATATCCTCTTTTCTTGTTTGAATACTTTTTATTTTTCTCTTGCTTGATTGATCCTATTTAGACTTCCAGTACTATGTAAACAGGAGTGGTAAGAGTGGATATCCTTGTCTTGTTCCAGTTCTTAGAGAAAATGCTTCCAACACTTGCCCATTCAGTATAATGTTGGCTGTAGGTTGTCATAGATGACTGTTACTACAAAACAAAGTCAGAGGCATCACAGTACTGGACTTCAATCTTTACTACAAGCCTACAGCAACCAAAACTGCATGGCGCTGATACAAAAACAGACACATAGACCAATGGAACAGAATAGAGAAGCCAGAAATAAAGCTTCTGACCTACAACCAACTCATCTTTTACAAAGTTGACAAAAATAAACACTGGGAAAAGAATTTCTTACTGGGCATGGTGGATCTGTATTATTCTGATATCAAATCCAGACAAAGACACCAGACAAAAACTATAAGAAAATATTCCTGGTGTATACAGATGCAAAACTTCTCAAAACAACAACAACAACAACAATAACAAAAACTAGCAAGCCAAATTCAATAGCACATTAAAGGATCATTCACCATGATCATAAGGGAATTTTCCAAGGGATGCAAGGATTGTTTAACATACTCAAATCAATAAGCATGATACATTGCATTAACAAAGTGAAGGACAAAAATCACGTCATCATCTTCATAGAAGCACAAAAAGTATTTAAGAAAATTCAACATTTGTATAATAAAAATTCTTAACAAACTAGGTATAGAGGAATGTACCTCAGCATTAGAAAGGACATCCATGACAAGCCCACAGCTAACATCATGCTTAATAAGAAGTTGAAATATTTTTTGCAAAGATCAGGGACAAGACAAGGATGCCCATTCTTGCCACTTTGATTCAACAAAGTACTGAAAATCCTAGAGCAATTAAACAAGAGAAAGACATACAAAGCATGCCAATTGAAAACAGAAGTTAAAGTGTCTTTGCAGATGACATGGTATTACACATAGACAATTCTAAATACTCTAACAAAAAACGTTTAAAACTAATAAACAAATAATGTAAAGTTGCAGAATATCAAATCAACATACATAAATCAATAGTCTTTCTATACACTAACAATCAACTATTCAAAAGAAATCAAGAAAACCATCCAAATTATAATAGCTGCAAACAATAAAATACTTAGGAGTAAATTTAACCAGCGAAGTAAAAAAAAAAAAAAGAAGAAAAACTGTTTGATGGAAGATAATGAATTATCCTCTCAAATGAACTCTAAAAATTATCAGCATAAGCTAGGGACTCTTGGAGCCTTCTTGAAGGTTGCAGAAACTTCTTTGACTCTTTAAAACCATAGATAGTTGATTCTTCATATAGCCAGAATCTCAGGAGACAAGCTCATCCACTAAGGAATTTCCTGGTGCCTCTCCCACAACATAAATTAAATGACTTTTTTTTTTTTTTTTTTTTTACTATGAAGCACCTTAAAAACATCAAATTAAGTATAAGGAAGCATAATATACTTGGAGAAAATGTTGTTGGGTTATTTCTAGAACTCTCTTGGTTTACTTAGAGTTTAAGGTGAAATCCATGACTTTGACAATTATATAAATTTCACCATGCTCAGCTGATGCAGAACAAGATTTAAAGCCATTTCCAAAAGCTTTAGGTACTTTAAAGTGAACAGAGCCTTTACTTCACAGCATGACTTCCTTATTCAAGAATAAAATAGAACTTGCAGAGCAGCAATAAAAATGATACCAAATAAAAGCCTGTGCTTTGTTGAATGGGGTAAGAGCCCAGAGCAATATTTTAATTCAAGCATAAAAGCAAAAGTTTCACATTATTGGTCTGACACACCACTTCATGCTCAAAGAGACACATCTCTCCTGTGATGAATATATGCATAGCAAAAAAAAAAAGTATCTCCCTCATGTCTTATCCTCTGAGGATAATTTTTTATGATTGTGAGACTTTGAACATATATAGTTTCCATACTGAAAGAGAAAGAAAGGCACAGGTTTGGGTAAGATAAATTCCACAAAAATCAAGATGACATTCCTTTTAATCACCAATAAATACACTCTTAGGGGCTCAAATATCAGTATGTCCTCATAGGTTTAATCTCACAAGCTTCTACTGTTTCTGTTATATACTTCGGTTGGGTGGGGGCTGTCTGTTTACCTGGAAATGTTTATTACTTAGGCATTGACAAAAAACAAACAAACAAGCAAAAAACTACTTTCTACCAGACTGGTATAAGTCCATTCTGGAGCATTAGAAAAGGTTTACAGCTGAACTCTAGTTTATAAATCCTATAAATCTACCTAAATCATTTTAGTGTTACCTAAAATGTGGAAATCAGAGGAAGAAGAAAAAACTGGAATTAATTGACATATAAAGGTTTGAAATTCAAATAGTAGAATTACTTCACAGTACAAATAGCTTCCTGGAAGTCAGAAAAGTATTGAAAAGTCTAAAACTAGTATGTCTCAGAAAAAGTTTTGGTGTTTATTGTTTTATCATCCATCCCACACTTTTTTCAACCCACCTGTGTCCTAGTTCCATTTAAGGAACTCTAATAATATCAGTCGTAATACTGAATAGAATTTAAAATTAATGCCCAACATTGTTTTTCAAAACCCATTTTTAGCAATTGGTAGTTGATGTTCTGAGTTCGCATTACTGTGGATGCTTATAGAAAATTCCTATTAATGAAAACGATTTTAAACTTCTTGTTTCTTTTTTAAATTTTTTAATTTTAAAGATGTGGGGTACAATTCATGGCTAGGTATACAAATGTTCATTATGCAAGTATCCTTGTTGATGAGGTGTGGCCCCCTTCCCGTGGCAATTTCCCACTATTGCCAATCCCTTTCTTATAGTGTTATGATAATTTTTCAAGGTCTGTTTATGAGTGAGAACACGTGGTACTCAGTTCTTTGTTTCTGTGACAAATGACTCAGTATTATAGACTCCAAGTCCATCCAAGTTGATGTGAAGTTCATAATTTTGGCTTTCTTTATGGCTATATAATATTCCATCATGCATATGTACCACATTTTTTTTATCCAGTCCTCCTTCAAAGGGCAGCATGGTTGGTTCCATGTTTTTGCTGTTATGAATAATGCTGTAATAAACATGCAAGTGCAGGTATCTTATTTGTAGAGTGATTTGAGTTCCCCCGGTATATTCTCAGTAGAAGGGTTGCAGGATTGTATGGAAGGTCAATTTTTAGATGTTTTAGCAATCATCAAACTGCTTTCCACAGAGGTAGTACTAGTTTACACTCCCACAAACAGTTTAGAATTGTACCCTTTTCCCTGCATCCTTTCTAGAATCTATTGTTTTTATTTATTTTATTTTATTTTTTTAATTATTGATTATGCCCATCCCAACTGGAGTTAGGTGGTATCTCAGTGTGGTTTTAATTTGCACTTCTATGATGACTAGTGAGGCTAAGTATATTTTCATGTTTCTGTTGCCTGCTCATATGTCTTCTTTTGAGAAGTGTCTATTCATATCTTTTGCCCACTTTAATGGGCTGATTTTTTTTTTCCTGTTTGGCATGTTTGAGTTCCTTATAAATTCTAGATGTTAGATCTTTGTCGGATAAACAGTAGACAAATATTTTTTTCCCAGTGTGTGGACTGTCTTGCCACTCTCTTGATGGTTTTTTTGACTTTGCAGAAGATTGTCAGTTTGATGAGGTCCCACTTGTCTATCTTATCTCTTATGGGATGGGCACTTGGGATTTTGGTCAGGAACTGGTTGCCAGTTCCAATTTCCATAAGGGTGTCTTCTGTGTTTTCTAAGGTTCTTATAGCTTCAGGTTTTATGTTTAGGTCTTCGATCCATTTAGAGTTGATTTTTGTGTATGGTGACAGGTGAGGGTCTTGTTTTAACCTTCTGCATGTGGTCAGTCAGTTTTCCCAGCACCATTGACTGAACCACTTTCTAGTGGTTGATGATGGAGGCTTTGTCGAAGATTAGTTGGTTGAGAAATTGAGGTTTTGCTTCTAGAGTCTCTATCCTGTTCCATTGGTCTATATGTCTGTTCTTGCACCAATAACAGGCTGTTTTGATTACTGTAGCTTTGTAATAAATTTAAAGTCTGGGAATGTAATATCTCCTGGGTTTTATTTATCTATTTATTTATTTGGCTGAGGATTGTTTTGGCTATTCGTGGTAGTCATATATGTTTTCATATAAATTCCTGTATTGTCATTTCCAGATCTGAGGGGAAAAAAAAAAAAAACCTGAACCAGGTGGCTTTCTGGCAGAATTCTATAAAACATACAAGGAGGAGCTGATACTAATTCTGTTGAAAGTATTCCAGACAATCCAGAAAGATGGAACTCTCCTCAAATCATTTTATGAAGCAAACAGCACATTGGTACGCAAACTAGGCAAAGATTCAACAAAGAAAGAGAACTACAGGCCAATATCCTTGACAAACATATATGCTAAAATTCTCAACAAGATTCTAGCAAACTGGATCGAATAACACATCTAAAAAATCATCCGCCATGACCAGGTAGGCTTCATCCTTGGGATGCAGAGCTGGTTCGACATCCACATGCCCATGAATGTAACTAAATAACATCAACAAGCCGAGCTCAGTGGCTCAGCCTGTAATCTCACGCCTTTAGGAGGCTGAGGTGAGTGGATTGCCTGAGCCCGCGGGTTCGAGACCCGCCTGGGCAGCGAGACCTCATCTCTACAATAAATCAAAAAATCTGCCGGGCGTGGTAGCGCATGCCTATAATTCCGGCTACTCAGAAGGCTGAGGCGGAAGGATCACCGGAGCCCAGCAGGTCGAAGCTGCGGTGGCCGGGAGGGGCCACTGCACTCCAGTCTGGGCTACAGAGTGAGACTCCAACTCAAAAAAAACAAATAAATAAAAATACATCAACAGATATAAAAAAAAAAAACATATGATTATATCATTAGACTCAGGAAAGGCTTTGATAAAATCCAGCACCCCTTCATGATAAAAACCCTTGAACATCTAGGCATAGATGGAACATACTTCAAAATAGTAAGAGCCATCTATGAGATACCCACAGCCAACATACTACTATACAGATAGAAATTGGAACCATTTCCCCCTGAAAACTGCTACAAGGCAAGGATGCCCACGCTTACCACTCCTGTTCAACACAGAAATGGAAGTCCTAGCTAAAAAAATTAGACAAGAGAAGGAAATCAGGGGTATCCAAATAGGAAAAGAGGAAGTTAAGTTCTCTCTCTTTGTGAGTTTCTGGTTTCATTTTTAAGATATTGTTCCAACATTAAGCGGTCTCAGAACAGTGAATTTGCAATTATTATATCTAAATATGTGCTAATAATTCTTTCTACAACCATGAATATAGCCTTTGTTTGGATTGGGGCAGGGTTTTGCATTTATTATTATTATTTTTAGTACCTCAGCTTATATTCCATTAAAACTATGAGAGATGGAAAATTCTGATAGCATGGAGAGACCACGGATGGCCATGGTACCAGTTAATTTAAGGTGGAGGATTTTCTAATTCTGTGTGTCTAACAGTTCACGTACTTGTACTTTCTATTCGTTCACTATATAAATGAGTTCTGATACATAGTCTTTTTACTTCTATTCAAATGATTATCAAATCTATAACTCTAACCCTATTATCTATTTTTTCCATTAGTTTTATAGAAGCCTGTCTTATAAAACATAAAATTCAGTAATGTTTGGTATACTTTTTAATGCCTTTTGTCAGATTTATAAAATAGGACTTTTGCATTTTTGAAAGTGTTTGGTCTTACCCTTTGCCTTCAAGCCTGTCTCTTAATCTCCTTGAGTCCTTGTTTCCATTCTAGAATAAATGGAAGTGTTTGGTCTTACCCTCTGCCTTCAAGCCTGTCTCTTAATCTCCTTGAGTCCTTGTTTCCATTCTAGAATAGATTTCCTTTTCTAGAATAAAAATAAAATTATATAGCATGTGGTCTTTTATACTTGTTTGTTTTTTTTAACTTAATATCATGCTTTTGAGATCCATTCATGTTGTTGATGTGTCCGTAGTCCAAACCTTTTTACTGAAGAATTCAGTTTCATTGAAGGAACAAAATATAATTTGTTTATTCAAGCACAAATTTGTGTTCATTGGGTTTTTTCCAGTTCTTGCTTATTATAAATAAATTGAATAGACTTCGGTTTTCCTTTGTCTTTGGTATATACCCAGGAGTAGAAATTACTGATCATATGATAGGTGTATGTTTAGGTTTATAAAAACAAAACAAATTGCCACAAAATAATGCCAAAAACAAAACAAAACAAAAAAAACCCTGTCAATCTTTTTTTCTAACGTGGCAATGTCATTTTGGTTCCCAATGAATAATGTATGAGAGTTTCAGTTTCTCTACACTTTCTCTTATTATTTTCTGTGTTTTTCATTATACCCATTTTAGTGGATATATAATGGTATCTATTGTAATTTTAGTTAGTATCTCCGTAATTACTAATTATGTAAAGTTTCTTGCCATATTGTCATTTGTTATTCATATATCTTCTTTGGTGAGGGACACTACCAAATATTTTGCAGTTTTAAAAATTGTATTGTTTGCCTTTTTATCGAGTTGTAAGCATTTGTTTTATATTCTGAATACAAGTTCTTTATCATATACTGCCCACAAATAAATTTTTCTCACACTGTGAATTTTTTTTTCATTTTCTTATAACTGTCCTTTGAGAAATGAAAGCTTTTAATTTTGATCATGTGGGATTTATTCATCTTGCCTTTTATAGTTTTTTTTTTGTATTCAATTTAAGAAACTTTGCCAACCCATGATCACTAAGATTTTTCTCCTAAGTTTTCTTCTAAAAATATTATAGTTTTCACTTTTATAGTTGGATTTATTATCAATTTCAAGTTTTTTTTGTATAAGAATGATTTTATGTGATTCTCAATTTGTGACTAAGGAATAGTTTTTTGTTGTTTTATTTTTTGTTTGTTTTGGTTTTGCATAAATTTCCAATCCATAATAAAACAAACTTATATAAATATGCAACTACTAAAAATGAAATTAAAATATTGTGGTTGTATAATATAAAAGCATAATTTTTTTGCTAGATTCAACATATACAAAGTCACTCTGCTAAACTGAGACAATGGAAGATTTAGTCTCAAATTGCTGTACTTCTCACATTGTGAAATGATAACAACCAATTCCAGCATCAAAACTTATCTTTAGAACATATAGTGGTACCAAAAAAATGTATACACATTTTCAGTATGAAGTTCACTCAAAAGATGGCATTAATCAAATGAATGCTAGCATCGCCGTATGAGGCAGAACAAAGAAAATGGTGACAGCATGGTTGAGCTAACGTCATACTACACATCGCTACTGTAATTTAATTTAACTTTGAAAAGTAATACATAGATCATATCTCTTAAAATGTATATACATTTTTGATACCCCTGTATTTTCCATAGGATATAAGATATTTCCACTTTGTATTACTTAAATCTGTTTCTTCCATGGGGATATTATAAGTATTTTTATTAGTAAATCACTTGATGATGGGTAAAGATAGACGTGCCTTTCTTAGACATTTTTTTAATCTGATACCAAATGAATAAAAAATAAGGACAATAATTTATTTGGAAACAAGAAAAAGATCACCAAAATTTTGAAAATATGCATCACAGTAACAGAAGATGATTTAGAATAGTTAATAATAATATAGTTAATAATCTCGTCTTTAACTTCCACTCCCAGGAATTTGGAGATAAGTACTCTGATAGGTATAAGATCTGGGAAAATGCAAGGACCATCCCTAGCGAAGTTCTGTGTATACCAAAATGGAAGCTCAGCAAAAGAAAACTGGACAGCCAGAGTACACCATTCTCCAGGCCAATTTTTTTATTTTTATTTCTGAGTTGGAGTCTCACTCCTTTGCCCAGGCTGGAGTGCAGTGGCATGCCCACGGCCACCCAATGTCAACATGCTGGGCTCTGGCAATCCTTCTGCCTCAGCCTTCCAAGTAGCCAGAACTATAGGCACGGGCTACCACACCCGGCTAATTTTTTATTTGTTGTAGAGACGAGGTCTCACCAAGTTGCCCAGGCTGGTCTCGAACCAGCAGGCTCAGGCAATCCACTCACCTCGGCCTCCCAAAGTGCTGGGATTACAGGTTGAGCCACCGAGTCCAGCCCAATTCTTTTAACATAGCGAAAGAAACTGAAGCCAACAGGAAATCAGTGTACTCCTGACTAAGAGAAGACCGTCTCAGTATGGGAGAGAAAAGGTTGGAATTCAGGTTCTCTACCAAGTATAACATAAAGCCGTAGATCTGCTTCTCCTTCTCTTTTCTTCTACTCCCTCGGATTATAAAAATATTGATTGAGATCAAAATTTAAATGTCAAATTGCAGATAGAAAAATTTAAAGTCATAAGAAAGGTGGAAGAGTTAATTTTTGTTAAAATTAACTGTAATAAATATAAACACTTAAAACAATTGCTTAATAAGTAGAGTAAAAAAATGAAAAAGAGAGAAGAAAAATTGAAAGGGAGGGAGAAAAATGCCTGTGTAATGCAGGTTTCGGGATATAAAAAGGGAAAAAAAGTAGAGAGAGAAGATATAGGCAAAGAAGAAAAACTTGATAACAATTGGGAGATAATTTAGTAGTGCAAAAGAGCTAAAACAATAAGGAAAAATATATAAACTATAATTCAAAGTATTTCAATCTGCTATAGAACTAATTAATTCACCAATTTATTAGAATAAATGCCCAAATATGAAATGATAAAATTACTTCACTACATTTCAAATTTGAAGAATTAAAGTAATGGGATAAATCAAAGCTATCAGTTGTTATTTAGTACATGTAGAGAAACAGAAAGAAACAGAACTGATTAAGCCAAAATAAAATTTTGAGCATGAAGGACTGAATTTTAATGTTCATAGTGAATAAGGTGAAAAAAAGTATATGTAAGACAAGAAGAATTAGTGAGGTATAAACACAGATTTTAAAAAATCAGTGTATCAACAATTTGTAGCTATGATATAAACAAAAAACAAATAGAAGATAAAAATATTTAGAGATATAAGAGGAGAAAATTGCATTGATGTGAATTGAATTTGCTGGATTTAAAGAGGCATCATATTAGATTTAAAATGTTTCAGAATTGCAAATTCAATACATGTCCTTATTAAACTATAAAATTTCAAAAATGAAAAATTCATCAGCAAACCTGGCAGAATAAAATAGAAATACCTTTTGAAGTTAGAGATGTACAGTAAGACTCATTTCAGACTTTTACATAAAGTCTATTTCAAAAACATTGGAATATATTGTAGAATGTTTTGAGAAAAATTTTGAACTCCCAAAACTATATTCATTGGGGTAATCAATAATTATATCTTCTAAACGTTTCTAAAATTATCTACAAATAATTTTCCCCACTTCTGCTCAAATATTAGAAATATATTTATAGACTTCCTCGGGTTCAGTGAGGCCATGTGACTAGTTCTGGCCAATCAGTTGAGAACAGAAGTGCTTGTGGCACTCCCGAGTGAGTGCTCAAATCAGACCTTCCAGTGGAGGGTTACCCAATAGAACATTCTATGTGATGGGTGTGTTTGGATAACTATATCTTCCAATGCTATAATCACTAGCCACACATGGCTGTTGAACACTTGAGATGTGCAAGTGTGACTCAGGCAATAAATTTTAAATTTTATTTCATTTTAACTAGTTTAAACTACATAGTCACACATGGCCAGTGGCTGCATTTTCGGATAGCGAAGCTCAGAGTCCTCTTTTTCCCTGTACTGTGATGAACCATCTTGATGTTTCATCCTTCAATTCAGAATTGAATACAATGAGCACAACACACTGAGAAATAACAAAGACACAGTAAATCTCCTCACATACAAATGAGCTGTATCTGAGAGCATGTTCATAAGTCCAATATGTTCATAAATCCAACAAAGTTAGCCTAAGTACCCAACTAACACAATCGACTATATAGATACTGTACTGCAATAGATTTATAACACTTTTCACACAAATAATACATAAAAAACAAATACTAAAACAAAGAAAACATTTTTAATCTTATAGACAGTACCTTGAAAAGTACAGTAGTGCAGTACAATACAGTACAATATCTGGCATTTAGTGAACAGGCAAGAGGAGTTACTGATTGGAGGAGGTAGAGGAGGTGGGAGGTGTTAGGACTGAAGGATTGTCAGCAATAGGAGATGGAAGGGAAGCTGCAATTTCACTCACGTCTGACGTTGATAGCACAGGTTCTAGTCCCTTGCTTTATTCTATTCTATCTACCCTCTTGAAAAACAATTCAGTGATGCCTGGATAGTAGCTCCTTTTTTTTCACAGATGACACGGTAGCACTGGATAGCATTCTGAACAGTTGTTGCAACCTTTGTGTACTATTCTATGGTAGAGTCCTATGCCTCAAAAAGTAACAGAACTTCCTCAAATGAAGAAAACCCCCTTGCCATTTCTTCCACTGTGAATCTTTGGTTCTTCAGGTGCTTGTTCCTCTTATCTCTCTTCATTCCTTCTCTGGGCCTCCAATTCCATCAGGTCCTCATTAGTAAACTCCTCATGGCTCATAGCAAGGAGTTCAATGAAGTCATCCTCTTACACACATATCTCCAACTTTTCACTGAAGGTCACTAACCTGATGAATTTCCCTTTTGACTCCTCACACCCCTCAAATGCACAAAAATATCATGAGCAAGCTGTGGGCAAATGTTTCACCAAAGCTCATTCATGGTGACAGCCATAATCTCACGCCAAAAAAAAGTCAATGTTTTTATGGCTTTGTAGATGTTATAGTCCTTCCAAATTGTCACAAGGTTGTTACTGATTCATCATTCACCTTTACTGCTTGACTAAAAGTGTGACATAAATAATATTGATTGAAAGTCGCTATAACTTCTTGGTCCATAGATTGGATGAGTAATGTAGTATTCGGAGGCAGATGCACTACTTTGATGTTGGGATGAAAATTGTCCATGAATGGGAGGTAGCCCAGAGCACTGTCAAGCAGTAAAATACTGTTAAGGGCAACCCCTTCGAGTACCCTCCCACTATGGGACCTTTTTTGTCCTTTCAATAAATCTTACTTTCTCAAAAAAAAATGTTGAATGTGACATCCTTCTTCAAGCAATATTTCTCTACCACCAGAATAAAGTGGTGGAAAACCCAGTCTTAGAAAATAGCCTGTGCACCCAGGATTTGGGATTACTCTTCCGCATAATAGGAAGAGAGCCCTTGGTTATGCTTTTAAGGGCTCTTGGGTTCTCTGAAAGATAAACTAAGAGAGGTTTCAGCTTCATATTGCCAAAAGCATTGCCACCAACTAACAGAGTTAGCCTATTCTTTGTTGCTTTGACGCCAATTTTTCCTCCTTACTGATGTAATTTCAGTCTGGTATCCTCTTCCTGCCTTACTCACATTAAAAACTTGCTTGGATAAATATACACCTTCATTAATAATTTCTTGGAGCATGTCAGGAAATTCCTACGAAGCTACCATTTCTGCACTTGCTGCCTTGCTACTTATTTTTATGCTAGAAATTTGCCTCTAGCTTTGAACCAGTGAAACCAGCCATGACTGGCATTAAAAGATGCACCCTCTAACTCTTGGCCTTTTTTCTTCTTCAAGTCTGCATTAAGCTTTTTAACTTTCTCTTGAATCAACATTAAACTGAGTGGGACTTGATGCTGATGCTCATCTTGCATCCACACATTGAGAAGTTTCTCCATCTCCTCCATCACTTTTCCATGCTTCTTCAACATTGTTAACATCATTGGGACAGCAGACTTTTCATGTTCCATGCTCTTGTCCTTGTTCTTTAGAATCATGTCGATGGTTGAATGATTCATGTCATAAGAATGAGCTGCATCTATTGTCTTTTCACCTTGTTCCACTCTTTCAATTATTTTAACTTTTTTTCATTTGGCACCTCTTAGCAGTACAAGTTACATCATTGTTGCTTTTGAGCTTGCTTCTGGGCATCTTGGGCTTGAGATGAAGATACTGTACTCTCTATAAAGTACTATACAATAAAGTACACAAAAGCACCATCATTGTAGAGGATGCACACACATGACAATGTATGCCAGACATGTGAGCTAACTTAATGTGATTGAACATGTGAATGCATGTGCACATCTTTGAAAGTTCTCAAATTGAAGGTTTGTATATAGGGGACTTACTGTATGTTGTTTTGAGTAACTGAAGTTATCTTTGACTTGGTTACAAAATAGCTTATCCAAATTTAGATAACAGAGTGATGTTTTTAATCTAACATATCAGGTAGACATTCACAAAAATTAAATAACTCACTTTATAGTAATAATATTTTTTTGATAATCATGAACTAACTAAAAGTAAAGGACTCAATACATTACACATATAGATATGTATATATATATTCAGTATATAAACTCAAATTATGAAATTCAAAAATTTGAATATATTGTTATAGATATAAAATTTAAAGAGTTAGGAGAATGATGGCTGCCAAACATTGCAAATGTGCAAAATATAAAGAAGTAACAAAGATTATATGAGACTACAGACAAAAATTGAAATATAAAGTTGGTATTCTGAGCATGGATATTGGGTTTTCACCATGTATATTAACATATTATAATGACAATAGGCTTTTTTTTTAAGTTGTCACCTTTCGCGTTTTTATTTTGCAACTCTTTCTCAATTTTTACTTTACTATTGCTGACACCTCAAATCTTCTATTCTCTCAGATTTAAACACTTGCTGCCATCTTTTACTCATTTCTGTCTGTAATTATTTGTTTCTAGTGTAAGCAGGACTGCCATTGTTTCCCAGAAAACATATAATGTTTTAATTTCCCTCTCTTTTTCTATTTAGGGCCTCATTCACTTATTTTCAACATAATTGCTTGACATAGAAATGTAGATCTATAATTATTTATCATCTGGATTAATGTTAAATGATAAATATAAATAGCCACCTACTGTTTTCAGTAACTGTTATCATACTGTTTTATTTTTAACAACCCAGACAATAGGCTTCAAATAATGTTTGTAATGTTATAGCCATTTTTCAGCTCTAACATAGACCACATTTCTTCACAAGAATGCAGCTTAACTATTCTAATCTCATCCTTCATTGTCATATGAATGATTCTCCATTCCACTGGTTTTATGAGATAATCATTTAACCTATGAAAAGACGGGAGATTAGAGTATTTCAGTCCTTGTCACAGAGCTAGTGCATGGCAAAAATCAGTCTTTGAATCCACATGAGTCAACCATACAGCCTCTCAATAAGCAAACTATTAAGAATACTTGCGAAGAGCAAACACAGTTTCTTTAAGGGGTTTTCCCTGTAGGCAGGGAATTAGGATGTATATATCTAAAATGAAAAGTAGAAAAACAAATAGGCACTTCGAATTCAGATAATAATGAAGACCATCTCTCCCTACAAAAATCTAGAAATTCTGTATAAAATATGACAAGAAATATTACCTAGCCATGTTGTACAAGAAATAGGAGAAACTTGTTACCTAGCCATGTTGTACAAGAAATAGGAAAAACATGTTACTAAAAGCAAAGAAGAAACTAAAAACTAGAAGAGAAAGTCCCCAGGTCAATAGTACATTGACCCTGAATGTCGAAGGTAGCTGGAAGAACAAAAATAAAAATAGTGAAAATAAATAAACTTCTAGGTGATTTGGTTCATTTTTAATTTTAGTTTTTATACATTTTTAATATTGATATAACTTAAATTTATAGAAAAGTTGCAAAAAAGTAAAGATTAGCTAATTACTAACATTTTTGGCTATTTGCTTTATCATTTTCTATTTATCTATATATGTGTGTTTATGAAGAAATATATGTGGATGTGATTATTTCTGAAACATTTGAGAATGAGTTGTTTTCATGTCACTTTAACACTAAATCTTTATGTGCATTTTTTTAAGAGACGGTTCTCTTTCACAGTATGCATTATCAAAATCAGAAAATTTAATATTGATGACATTGATTTCAATAATTCACAGTTCAAATTCACACTTTTCCAGTTGTACCAATAATGTCCTTTTTAGATCTTTCCTTCCAGGAGCAGAAACCTATTCAGGATCATGCATTGCATTTAATGTCATGTTTTTGTAGACTTCTTTAATCTGGAATGGTCCTTTACTCACTTTTGTTTTTTCATGATCTTAACAGTTTTTAAAGTACTGTCAGGTTATTTTGTAGTCTGTTCTCAATTTAGCTTTGCCTGATGTTTTCTTATTATTATTTGGATATGGCTTTTTTTTTTTTATTGGTATATGTTGGCAAGTAGATCACAGGCATGATGTGATCTGAGTGCACCATTAAGAAGCATATGATGTCAGTTTATCTAATTAGTGATAATATCCAGTTTGATTAGTTAGTGAAAGCTATGTTTCTCCACCATAAAATTACCAAGTTCTCCCTGCAATTAATAATTGGTGGGAGGAGGCTAAGTGCAGTGGCCCATGCCTATAATCCCAGCACTTTATGAGGCTGAAATGGAATGATTGCTTAATGCCTTAAGTTCGAGACCAACCTGGGCAACATAGCAAGGCCCTATCTTTAAAAAAATTAAAAAGTAAAAATTAAACAGGTGTAATGGTGTGTACCTCTAAACCTAGCTACTTTGGAGGCTGAAGTCAAAGTATTGCTTGAACGTAGGATTTCAAGGCAATAGTGAGCTATGACCACATCACTGCACTCCAGCCTGGGCACAGAGTGAATCCCTGTCTTAGTTAATAATAATAAGGAAGAATTTGTGGGGGGATAGTTTGAAATTCTATAGTATCCTGTTCCCCTCAAATTTTTGCTAGTTCTTTTTAGTGTCCATTCACTGATAATTTTTTGCCTTAATCAATTACGACTATGTAAAGAATGTTTTTTCTAATTCCACAATTTTTTCTACATTCATGAGTTATAATTCTACTGCAAGAAAAAAATATCTCTTCTCTCTCATTTATATATGTTGTTTATATGTATTTATGCATGTGTATATATATGTATGCATTATTGATTGTATTTGAATATCCTCTCAGGGACAAGGCATGAGGTCTTGGAATTGTGCAAAATTTTGGCTTTAGAACTGAAAAACTTCTGCACATATATTCAAAATTCTTCACTTAATCTTTAACATGCAAGAAACCAAGGCCTGAAACAGTGCTTCACACCTGTAATCCCAGCACTTTGAGAGGCTGAGGCAGAAGGATTGCTTGAGGACAGGAGTTTGAGATCAACCTGGGCAACATAGCAACATGACTATTACTACAATAAATAAATAAGATATCCAGGTATAGTGTCACATGGCTGTATTCCCAGCTACTTGGAAGGCTAAGGCAGGAGGATGGTTTGAGCCCAGAAATTTGAGGCTGCGGTGAGCTATGACTCCACCACTGTACTCCAGCATGTTTGACAGAGGGAAACTCTGTTTCTGAAAGAGAGAGAGAGATCGAGAGAGAAGGAAAGAAAGAAAGAAGAGGGAGGGAGGGAAAGAGGGAAGGGAGGGAGGAAGGAAGGAGGGAAGAAAGGAAGGAAGGAGGGAAGGAAGGAAGAAGGAAAATGAAAAGAAAAGAGAAAAGAAAAGAAAGCACCAGAAGATCTGAACATTAGCCTGGAAAAAAAGGATTTTCTCTGCTTAAGGCCATAAAACTCTGGGTAAATAAATGCATTTTTAAAATGCATGCTTGTACTGGCTACAGGTTTAGGGTTTTACTTAATCTAATCTGATCCACATAATGTAGAAACACCCATAGTAGTCTAGTGAAATCCCTGGATTTCCTGGAAGACGCTATTAGAAACCACCCTTCCAAAAACACGAAAGTGAGTATTCCTAGAGGAATTCTAACAATCTCAGTTTCAAAAGCATAACAGTAAATAATTAAGCATATTAATAAACCACAAGAACCTCTCATAGGAAAAAATGCTTAAAATAACAAAAGGAATAAAAGAAAAAATAAAAAATAAAAGGGGCGGCAAAGCTTTTCATAGTATTTATTCACTATATTAAAAATACAGGCAGATATAGAAATGAACTTCAAAAAATTTTTAAAAAGAGCTATTTAAAATTTAAAAAGTCAGAAGACTAATCAGACAGCACATTTTGCACCAAAAAGGCAACTGCGAGATAGATGAGAAGACATTACCTTTAGTGAGCACGTATTGAATAATGAAATTAAAATATGAAAGAGTTTAGGAGAAAAGGAAAAAAAAGAATAGACAATGAAAAAGTAGATGAATGGGGAGAAGAGAGGGAGTTAAACATTCAGGTTAAACTAGATATATAACTTTGTCAAATAAAACAAATCTTGACTCAGGCAAGGAGAATTTTATCAGGACTACTGCATTGGGGGGAAGGAATTATTGCAAAAGGGAGAATGCTCAGACCATAAGATCTGCAAGTATCTCAAAGGTCAGGCAGAAAATGAAGAACAAATGAGATAAAAGAGAACCAGGTGTGAGAGAGTGTGTGGCTTTAACAAGAGAAGGCCTTGTACTAAACAAATTCTAAAAATTCTTGTACTAAGCAAATTCTCAAAAGTGGGTACTGAGGAAAGGTTGTATGCTGAATTAACCTGAGAGTGGGTCAAAATTCAGGGATCGAGAGGAAGAAGAAAAGCTTGACCAAAAGCTTGACCCAAGATTGGTCAAGTAAACTATTTTGTCCAGATCGGCCATTAGATTTAAAAAGTTCAGCTAATTATTTCTGGCTCAAAGAATGGGAATTTAGAGGATTTGTGTCTGGCTTTGTTTTTGATAAACAAGGACAGCATCTTTGAGTCTTACCTAAATCATGTGGGAAACATAAGGAGTGGGGGCATTTCTTTAATCATTACTGTTTTCCAGGATCACAGGACTGCAATAAAATTCAACACTGTCAACATTTAAACCAATAGAAAATAATGGAAAATAGAAAAATACACACGAGTTTATGCTTTAGGGTAAAGTGAGCAATGCAGGCAAAACATAATGAAAATTTCCTATTCAATTAAGTTTTGCCTAGTGAAGGTTACATACTGGGTAATTTTGAAGGTCCAAGACAGAACTAGATTATGCCCATAACCTCAAAGGGCTTTTCATCTAATGTGAGGGATTATTTGAAGCCTATATAATAACTCTTATAACTTAGATATAAACTAAAAGCTTTTGTAGCCCAGAGGGGAAAAACAGGTTCTTTTTAGATGTGAAGCACACATTAATTCCTGAAGGAGGTATATTTGAGTTGGCTCAATCTAACAAAACCTTGCGCTTTTCAAATTGCTTTCACATATATAATCTCACTTGAAAATCAGAAAACACTATGAGTTAATCATAGAAGGTATGATTTTTCTCATTTTGCATTGGGAAAAATGCGACCAGTGAATGATGGGATTAATTCTCCACGGTCCAGTTTGGTTAACTGCCTGTACAGTGGTTTTTTTTTCTCCATTTTGTATTGTATTTTAAGGGCAGTGGAGGTTAGAAAGTGTGATGAAAGAAGTAGATTTTACTCAGGACAAGAAAGAAAGTTAAAATGAGGAAAAAGGGAATAAAGAAATAAAATAAGTAAAATAAATATATGTCATTGAGCCTAAGGTTTGGAAAGAAATGTAATAAAAAAAATCTTGGAGAATACATGGGAATACTACTGACTGTGGCCTTACATGGCTTACCAGAATTGACTCTGATGAAGTGGAGTGTCCGGAGATTTCTGGCAATACATATAATTGCTTCATTTTCTCTCAAATACAGAAAAATCAATTTATATCTATAAAATTTGATTTTCACTCTGATTGGTCTTCTGTATCTCATTAATTTAATTTTTAATTAATAAATCCTTTAACATAGCTCCTTTATGAATATTAAAAATAACTTGAGTATATATGTATATAATTGCTTATATTTATATACACATGTAATGATTATACTCAAAAATAACCAGAAATGACCATGCTAGGCCTATGGCTGACACTGAAAAACTTAACACCTGATTTTCATGCAATTCTAATGATTCAAAATAATCTCTAATAAAGAGAGAGAAATACAAATGCAACATTACTGATATGCAACAAAACTTTTTAGATTTTATGGGAAATGAATTCTTTGCTTTCTTTTTTTTAAGAATTCTTAAGGTTCATCTAATAATAAGATGAGTTTTAGTGAGTTGTAAAATAAATTATTCAGGCTTACGCTGACAATTTCTCATCATTTACATGATTGTACCTTAAGGAAACAAATTTGATCAATAAAGTATTCATGGCTGGGCAGTGGCATTAGATAAACAAGAACTACATTTTAAAAACTTAATCTTGTAGATAATTTATTTGTGGTTATCAGAATATTCTCTATTCAAGTAGGTAAGTTAGAGCTAAATTAATAAAGGTGAACTTTCAATAAAAATAGAATGTTAACTCCTAATTTTTTGTGTGTGTGCTTTTGTTCATTTGGCTAACCATCAAATTCACTCTGGCTACTGTTATTGTGGTAAATTTTTTAAAAACTTAAAATAGAATAAATTTAAAAATAGAATTTTGACTGGCAAATTTTGTGTGTATGTTTTGCTCGTTTGGCTAAACATTGAAGTTATCATGGTTACTGCTATTGTGGTAGAGCAAGAAGAAAAAAAGAAAAATATATATATTGTTCAATAAAAATGTATAGTGTCACACAGATAGAGAAATTCAACCAATGTGCATGATAAGTTTATTCTTCACTACGTGAAGGACTAGAATGAGCTATAATTGAAATATCCTTAAAAAGAACTGACATTTTAATTTGCCAATGACTTGTGGCAGACACACTGGCTGGCAGAGACAGAATATCAGTATTAAGAAACACACATAAAGGAGAAATCATATGGTATGGTAAATTGAAAATCTTGGTAATTATTTTCCTACGGAAGTCCCAGGCTTCTGCTATATAAGTGAGAAAATGAAACTCAAATAGGCAAATAACAATTTGTCCCTATTTTGCACAATACTGTAATAATTTTTTAGACTGAAAAGTATAGTTTATTTAGAAAGCTAATAGAGGCCGGGCTCGGTGGCTCAGCCTGTAATCCCGCACCTTTGAGAAGCTGAGGTGAGTGGATTGCCTGAGCCCGCGGGTTCAAGACCCGCCTGGGCTGCGAGACCTCATCTCTACAATAAATCAAAAAATCAGACAGGCGTGGCAGCGCATGCCTGTAATTCTGGCCACGTGGAAGGCTGAGGCGGAAGGATCGCCGAGCCCAGCAGGTCGAGGCTGCGGTGACCGGGAGCGGCCACTGCACTCCAGTCTGGGCAATAGAGTGAGACTCCAACTCAAAAAAAAAAAAAAAAAAAAAAAGGAAGCTAATAGAGATGAGAGAGGAGATTCACCTCCCCAAGGTAGGGGATGGGGCCAAGCCTAGGAAACATGGCAGCACAAAGAACCTCATGGACACACCAAAGTTTAACAAAACAATGGCTGAAATGCTGTAATAATTTAAACCTCATGCAACCTGACATATAATCTAAGCATGGAATCATGTTAACGATATATGCTAACTTGAAATATGAGTTAACAAACGTTTACTAAGCAATAACCATGTCCAATGTTTACTACTGAACAGGTACCAAAAAGCATGGAATGTGAATCAATTCTACTATCTAACACCTTCAAATGATTGAAAGACAAAAGGAATAAATGCAAAAAAAAAAAAAAAAAGAGTTTAACAGAACCATAATTATTAAAATGACTTATTTATAATTGTTATTTTTCTCAGATCCCCTCTGACCCCATAAAAGTCGGTGTGCCTGTCCTCCAGTTTTGGAAAGTTTATTTCTACTGTCTGCCTTTTACCATTTTTATCAGTTTATCATTGTGCGATGAAAGCCACATCATACAGAAAAGCCTAGAACCAGAGTGACTAGGGGTTATACCCCCTCCACCTTATCCCATGCCCCAAAGTGCCCAGGTGTTGCTAAACAATGAATGACTATTATAGTAGTGTTGGAAATTCTCCTCCCTTGCCTTGAGATGGAATAAACTCTCCTGTGTGTGTTACATGCCAGACTTTCACCAGGGATTTAAGTGAAGCTAGGTTTTCGGTTCAATAATACATTTGATAGACTTCCATTTGCACACAAATTTCTGCCACAGAGGCTGATCCAAGAATATAGATTGCAAATGCATTGTATTATATGATAGTAAATTATTAATTGAAAATAGAAAGCAAAGATATATTTTGATGCCTCAGAAGAGAGAGACATTAGTGTGGGCTGGAATAGGCTAGTTTTCGAAACTTAACAGCGATTTTGGTGCTTGAAAAAAGAATAGAGTTTGGACAGTTAGAGGAAATGAGTTATTCTGCCACAGGGAATAAAGTAAGAAAGTCTTCGTGACAGGTTACTCAAGATTTTTTAAGGTCAGTAGAAAAATTCTGCTAGAATAAAAGTATTGATGATAAATGGTGATTTTCTTAGGAATAAGAGTCTTAAAGATAAGGGGTGATTTGCCTAGAAATAGATGATAGAATTTCTTAAAACAGAAGAAAATAACGTAGAACCATAAAGTGCAATCTCTAGAATTAGAGGGGTCTTTTATCATTTAAGAATAGAGAAGTGATATGATTACAGTGATTTTTTTAAGATTCATCTGGTGCTGGTATACAATATAATTTGAAGGACAGAAAGACAAGACAGAACAATTTTGAGCTTAGTACACATGTACAAACATGAAGTAGCCAGTGGTCCTAAACCTAGAATTTGGATGGGGGCATGGAGGGAGAGTTGTTAATAAGAATAGACACTGAGAGCATTTGAATGACCAAAGTTCCAGAATTATTTAGAATTCCTTATATGGTTCTGTAATTAATTTGATAGGTGGTAGCAGAAGTATGAACAGGTTTTAAAAAATAAAAGAAGGGTAAAAATGAATCCAATGAGACTCTTAATTCTTAGAGACTAATAAATTAACAGCACCACCATCTGAAATAGCCATACATTAAATCAGGGTTCTGGTGGAAAGAACACAAAAAGTTGAATTTAGGAATCATCCATTTTACTCCTATCTCTGTTTCCAAACCCCTCATATAACCTTAAGTAAATCATAAACTCTTCTGGGTTTTAGGAATAATTCTGGTGGCCATGTTAGATTTCAGATCATCTTCTGAGTCTTACAGTATCAGGGATAATATTATTAACTTTCATTTATAATACTCTCTTTAGAAGAAATGTTAGGGCATACATGTAGAATTATTTAGAAGAGAGTTGCTTAAAAATACGGAAGTGATCTTGAGAGGAAAGTTGGGTTAAGACAGGAGTCCTTCCACAAGACATTTGATAATTGCCTGAGACATTTTTGTTGCAACTATTGGCCTCCAGTGAGTAGAGGTCAGGGATTCTGCTAAATATCCCACAGAGCACCTGACAGGCTCCTACGACAAAGGTATATTTATTCCAAAATGTCTGTGAGAGACACTGAGCCAGACATTGACACTATGTAAACAAGCCATGTCAACTTTTGTTGTCTCTAAAGAGCAATATTTTCAAAACTACTTCTCATTTATTTATTTATTTTCTAATCATTACTTAATCTTAGCTTTAAAGTTCTAAATCACTATTTGTGAAGGCCAAATGGACTCCACCTTGGATGCTAATCTACTATGTTGGCTTCTGAGTAACCCCAATTCCAGGAAGGCCACTAAGATTTCAGGTTTTTTGTTTGTTTGTTTGTTTGAAAATTATTCCTTGTGTAGGAGGATGTACTTATTGTAAATCCTTTATTTAGGTCAGACAACCTTGATATTATTGTACTTCAATTGTCCCACACATCCCTAGGAACCACCCTTTCCCTATGGAATATAATTCCTGGGTCGAGGGATAGGAGTGCCAGAATCCACTATCTTGTCTTGCCACTGCCAGAGACACAGACATAACTTCTGCTTGTAAGTCCCCGTTAAACCTTTCTTTCTAAGAAACCAGATATGTCAGCCTCTTTCTTCAGCCTCTCAGTTTCCTCAGACTCTGGGGCAGGGTTGCATAGGTCTGTCCACCATGAAATATTATCAATGATACACCATAATATAAAATTTATTTATTTACTACTTTCTACCTGATAGTACTTGGAAAAGTGTCTGACTAGTGTTAGGCAAACAAATATAGTTGTGAAATAATGAAGAAAAGAATAAATCGTTTTAATTTTGCTTAATAACGTATTTTTCTAACTTATCCAAAGGAATATTCACATGTCTCCAGGGACAAATGCTAATTATTTATATGTTCCCAAATCATGCACTGATATGCTAATTTAAATTAATGAAAAGTACATGGCACATATTAGATGATCTATATATATTTGATAAATACTTATTGTGTGGAATAGATAGTCTAGACGTCTTAGGAAAATATATTTAAATATCAAAATAAAGAAGTTTAAAAGACTTTGAAAGCAACAAATAGTAGATACAATATTAACTGGTCATTTAGAAAGCTTATCCCAGTTCTGCCGACATGGCACCAAGTTGTCAACTTTATTTGTATACTACAGACTCAGGTAGGACATATTCATGGCAAGGTTACAAATTTATGCATATAACCAGATGTCTATTCTGTGTTACTACTAAAATATTTAATCAGGCTCTATATTGTAACATGCCTAAACAAGAAACTTTGTTTTCTTTAGCATCTTTCTTTCCTGAGTCTCATCCATATTGGGACATGATATCATCCAGTGCTCACTTTAACTTACGCTCAAAATCTAAAAGTTGTTTTTCTCTTTCCATAATCCTAATCCAAAGAATCCATACTTTTTTGGTAAAATTTTTTAATGTTGAGGTCATTGGTTTGCCTCTTTTGTGACTTTGCTGATCTCCCATTCAAGATACCATTGCTAACACTGCCAATTACGGTAACAATCTCTTAACTCTTCTCCCAGCTTTTATATTTCTTATCAATTTTTCATTCTTCACATAGCAGTGAAATAAAATGGGGAAATTACAAGTTAACTTAAGACATTTCTACTTAAAAACCTACAACTCTATATTACTTCACTGAGTACAAACTCATTAATACAACACAATCGATTTCTTGGCTGTCTTTCTAGCATCATCTTTTGTCTTTTCCACCTTTGGCTCCAGGGAAGAGTATGGCACTAAAAATCAAAAACAGAAAATCTTGTCAGCATATGTTATATCGATGACCACAGAATTGATGAAAGGCAGTCATGTGACTTATACCTATCCTACCCGAATCAATTTCAGGGAAACTACTGGGAACCATGAAACATAAACTTTCCTCCTTCAGGTCTTTCAAGGCCAGAAGAAAAGTAAGAGTCTGAATGTACAGCCAATCTATGAAGGAAGGCTGGGGGAATTACAGAAAGCACGGAACAGAATTCTGTACAACAATGATTGACGTGTGCACTAGCTCTGATTTCTGGGTTACAGGAGCCAATAAATTCCACCCTTTTAAAAGTTAGTTATGATTGGATTTTGTGACCCAAAGCGTTTTTAAAAAGTAACACTTAGCCATTGTTTTCTCAGGACTCTTTTACATTTTGAAATACTATTGAAAACTCCACAAAGCTTTTGCTTATGTGAGTTTATCTAGCATTATTTAAAAATAGCATTAATAAACTCATTACTTGTTAACATAAGGAGCATATATTTGCAAATATAACTGCATTTTCCAAAATAATATATTGAGTAAAGAATGACATTATTTTACATGTTTGCAAATCTCTAGCATCTGGCTTAATAAAAGATAAATGGGTCTTCATATCTATTTTTGCATTCAATCTGTTGCAATTTCTTTTCCATTATCTAGTAAATCTGATCTCACCAGAATATGTAATTCCAAAGAAGACATACAAATAGCCAAAAGGCCATTTTCATGTAAGAAGCTCAATGTCACTAATCATTTGGAAAATGCAAAATCACAATGAGACATCACCTCATACCAGTTAAAATAGTCACTAAAAAAAAAGACAAGTGTTGGTGAGAATGTGAAGACATTGAAACTCTTATACATTGTTGGTAGAAATGCAAAATGCTGCAGTTAACTAAACTGTACAGAATTCCTCAAAAAATTGAAATTACAACTCTCATATGATCCAGCAATCCCACTTCTGAGTATTTACCCAATAGGATTAAAATCAAGATCTTGAAGAAATACTAGTACTCCCATGTTTATTCCAGCTGTATTCACAAAAGGCAGGATATGAAAATAACCTAAATATCTATTGAAAGATAAATGGATTAAAATGCAATATATACATGAATTGAATATTATTCAGACTTTTAAAAAGAAAGACATTCTGCAATATGCAACAACATGGATAAATCTTGAAGACATTATATTATGTGAAATAAGCCAGTCATGATTGATTTCTCTTACATGAGGTATATAAAATAGTCAAACTCATAGAAGCAAAAAAAAAAAAAAAAAAGTATGCAGGCAGATTGTTTGGACTTCCCAGCCTCCAGAACTGTGAGAAATAAATGTCTGTTGTTTAAACCACTCAGTGTATGATAGTTTCTTATTGCAGTCTGAGCTGACAAAGATATTCTTATAACCACCAATTTCCTCTCCTAGGGCTGATTTCAATCTGTTCTCTTAAATTCCATCTTCATCCTAAAAATATTATAGTTTCCAACTATTCTTATAACTGGCTGGAAATATTTATTTATTTTTGTTGCCACTTCAGTTTGTTGACTTGTTCAATAGATTTAAATAAGTGTTACTGAAACATATTGACATTTGTCACAAATTTGAGGTGCAGAGTGTCATAGATTTTGGACCAAATATGAGTAGAAATTTATACTCTCCTAGCCAAAATGTTTTAGTAATGATAAAAGTTTTCTTTGCCTGTTAAGATAATTTACTTCACTCTGTAGCAGTCATAGGTATAAAGTATGATTTACATTGATGACATTCAGTTGATTTTTTAAAAATTTAGTCACTTTAGTAACTAAGTCAGACATTTATGGAGTAAATGAATGAATCAGGTAGTACCAAAAAAAAAAACAGAAGAAAGAAGAAAGAAAAAGAAAGAAAGAAAGAAGGAAGGAAGGAAGGAAGGAAGGAAGGAAGGAAGGAAGGAAGAAGGAAGGAAGGAAGGAAGGAAGGAAAGAAGATGCAGTAACAGTATTAAGAAGTGGTTTGTGACTGTCAGAATCTGCTAGAAAAAAAAGGAGACCACACTTGGCCACAAATTACATCTTACACATTAATTTGCACTCATTATAGTGGTATATAGGTTCTAGACTCTATTGATATGAATAAGTGAAACAATAATATCTTACCACTTAGTATTATTTGATGATAATTTGTGTGTCCAATGAGACTAGACATAAAGCCTTTGTTATTTTCCTAGGTAAGGCAGGGAACACTAAATCAACATCTGCAGTATTACTTCAGTTGTATGCAGCTTGTTAGTTAGAGAAGAAATAATGCTGGAGCACTCTGCAATTTTCATCTCTGCTGCAAAAGGCCACAGTGATTTTTCACTTTGCAAAAATTGTCACTATTAGTCTTGTCATACAAAACCATTTAACACAGTTGATTTGCTATTCTATCACTAAAAATTCAGATCAAATGACTATATTCTCATGCCAGAATCAAATTGTATTGTGAATTTTTTTTCTAGTTTTTATTTTCTGTACTCATAAAAGAAGGATAGGAGAACATATGTATACACACACACACACACACACACACACCCAAAACATTTCTAAATAATTCAGATAGCTAAAAAATCTCATTTTTGCCAGAAGCCAAGCAATGCTAATACTTACATACTCTTTTTTCTTTGCTTTACTTCATCAGATAAAGCCAAACTGGACACTAGAAGTTACATTTTACGTGAACTGCATAGGGAATTAGCTCTGCAGTTTCCAGGGACAACAGCAACATTTGTGTGCTGGATCGCCTTCGTGTTATTTAAAGTGACTCTTAGACATTTCAAAGCAAGCTTATTTAAGAAACTGAAAATGTTACTTAAGAGATTAAAACGGAGTAGGATATTATTTTGTGCCATTTCAAAGTAATCTACTCTTAGGACATTTATTTTACATATATTTTTCTATTTGTATTCTCAAATTCTAAATATTTGTTGTAAATACTTTAGTTATATGAGGAAAGGAAAAACAATTTTTCACTTATGGTGTTAATAAAATTAGGAGGTACTAAGTGCAAATGACATGAAAGCTTTTTTCTTCTTTATTGTTTAAAATTTCAAAGACATTTGAAATTTCAAAGATATTTGAATATGTCTCTAAAAATTATGACTAAATTTAAAACTAAAACTGAATGCCTATTTGAAGGAAACAAAAGTAATTAAATTAATTGCCTATTAGGCACCAGGATATTTTATAGTAGTGACATATTTTCTTCATTTCACATTTAAGGAATTACCTAAAATACAAAAATGATTTGCCTGTTTTGAGCCATGACAGGCTTGAGTTTGCTCTGATCTCAAAGTACCTGCTCAATGAAAGTCTTATCATGTCTTTTCTCCTTTTGGAATCTAGTTATTGACTTTATCAGTGCTTTCTATGTTTTTACCCAAATATTCCTGAACTAACAAATAAAGTGCAATGCAGGGAATTATTATACATTACAAAAAAATAATTATAAACAAATAAAGGATCTAACTTAATAGGCAAGATTTAAAGACTTAGCAATAAGGATTAAGAACTAGAAAGAAACAACAATCCGTGGAATGTTATGCATCACACTTCAAAAACCACAATCTTCTTTTGAGATTCATATCGTTTGGCCATTTTTTAATGGGGTTATTTACTTTTTTTTTTTTTTTTGCTGATTTGTTTGAGTTTTTAGATTCTGGATGTTAGTCTTCTATCAGATGCATAGTGTGTGAATATTTTCTCCCATTCTATAGGTTGCCTATTTTCTCTGTTTTCCTTTGCTGTGCAGAAGCTTTTTAGTTTACATAAGTCCCACTTATTTATTTCTGCATTTGCTTTTGGGGTTTTAGCCATAAATTGTTTGCCTAGGCATTCTTTGCAGCAACATGGTTGGAGCTCGACTGACTCAGAAACAGAAAACAAACACTGCATGGTCTGACTCATATGTCAGAGCAAAACAGTCACAAAGATGGAAAAATAAACACCAGGGGCACCAATAAGGAGGAAGGAGGAGAGAGTTAGGATTCAGAAACTATGTACAGGGCACATTGTTCACTAACTAGGGAATGGGCCATCTGATACCTTATCTCCACCACTACACAGTATGTTCATGTAATGTATATGCATATGCACCCCTGAATTTAAAATTTAAAAAAATTAAAAAGCAAAACTAGCAATCCCATTCACAATGCACACACACACACACACACACACACACACACACACACACACAATGAAATATCTCAGCATCTTCCTAACCAGAGAAGTGAAAGACCTTTGCATTGAGAACTGCAAAACACTGCTCAAAGAAATCCAAGAAGACACAAACAAATGGAAAAATATTCCATGTTCATGGATAGGAAGAATCAACATGGTTAAGATGTCCATCCTACCAAAGGCAATCTAAAGATTCAATGCAATACTTGTTAAATTACCAGCATCATTCTTCTCAGACCTGGATATGACAATACAGAAATTCATATGGAAACATAAATGACCATGAATAGCCAAAACAATCCTTAGCAAAAGAAACAAAGCAGGAAGTATTTCACCTCCAGACTTCAAACTTTATTATAAGGTTACAGAAATCAAAACAGACTGGTATTGATACAAGAACAGGCATATAGACCAATGGAAGACGATAGAGATTCCAAAGCAAAGTCTCAATTTCTCAATTAACTCATCTTTGACAAAGCCTCCAACAACAACCACTGGAGAGAGGAGAACCTATTCAGTAAATGATGCTGGGAAAACTGACTGATCACATGCAGAAGATTGAAACAGGACCCCTACCTATAAACATACACAAAAATGAACTCTAAATAGATCAAAGATCTAAAAGTAAAACCTCAAACTATAAGAATCTTAGAAAATACAGGAGACACCCTTATGGAAATTGGAATTGGCAACCAATTCCTATTCAGAACCCTAAGTGCCCACACCATAAGAAAAAAGATAAAGTGGGATGTCATCAGACTAATGAGTTTCTGCAAAGCAAAAGAAATCATCAAGAGAGCAGGGAGACAGCCCATAGAATGGGAAAAAATATTTGCTAACTGTATATCTGACAAAGGCCTAACGTCTAGAATCTACAAGGAACTCAAATGCACCAAAAAAAAAAGCCCCATAAAAAAGTGGGCAACAGACATGAATAGACACTTCTGAAAAGAAGATATATGGGCAGCCAACAGACACATGATAAAGTGCTCAGTCTCACTAATTACCAGAGAAATGCAGATAAAAGCCATATTGAGATACTATCTTACCCCAGTAAGAATGGCCATCATTAATTTAACAAACAAACAAAAACAAAAAACAGATGCTGGCGAGGATGTGGAGCAAAAGGAATGCTTCTACACTGTTGGTGGAAATGCAAACTAGTGCAACCTCTTTGGAAGACAGTGTGGTGATTTACCTTCAATGTGACCCAGCAATTCCTCTATTGGGAATATAGCCAGAGAAACTCAAATCATTCTACAAAAAAGATACCTGCACACGCATGTTTTTTGCAGCTCTATTCACAATGGCAAAATGGAACCAACCATGCTGCCCATCGAAGCTGGACTGGATAAAAAAATTTAGTACATATACACAATGGAATATTATGCAACCATAAAGAAGGACAAACATATAGACTTCACAGCAACTTTGATGGACTTAGAATCAATCATACTTAGTGATCTATCACAGAAACAAAGAACAGAGTACCATATGTTCTCACTCATAAGAGGACCTTGAACAATTAGCATAATACTATAAGAAAGGAATTGGCAGTAGTGGGAAACTGCTAGGGGAAGGAGGGGCACACCTCATCAACAAGAGTATCCTCATAATCAACGTTTGTTGTATACCTAACCCTGAATTGTACCCTACATCTTTAAAATAAAAAATAATAATAAAATTTAATTTGACATTGGAGAAATACAGGCAGAATACAAGTGACATTATTTATTTAAAAAAAAAAAAAAAAAAGGCCGGGCTCGGTGGCTCAGCCTGTAATCCCGCACTTTGGGAGGCCGAGGTTAGTGAATTGCCTGAGCCTGTGAGGTCGAGACCCACCTGGCCAACTTGACGAGACCTCATCTCTACAATAAATCAAAAAAATTAGCCAATCATGGTAGCTCACGCCTGTAGTTCCAGCTACTTGGAAGGCTGAGGCGGAAGGATCGCCGGAGCCCAGCAGGTCTAGGCTGCAGTGGCCGGGAGCGGCCACTGCACTCCAGTCTGGGTTACTGGGTGAGACTCCAACTCAGGAAAAAAAAAAAAAAAAAGAACAAAATACAATCCAGCTATTGAGGACAGAGAAGAGAGGGAATGGGGAAGGAAATGAAAGATATATATTTATATATATGTGTGTGTGTATAATAATATTCATAATGTCTGCAAATTTAACAAAGCAAACAAATATTTTCCTATGTTCTTCTTTAATGAGAAAATAGATTTTATGATGCTAAGGAAGTCTCACCTGTTCTCCCTCCCTCTCTCTCTCTACACACACACACACACACACACTATAAATTGTTTAATCGATCATGTAGCCATCCCGTTTTAGATATTCTACGCGCCTTTTCTTCTTGACAGCATATTTCTTTGCAGTAACTGTCACCTTATCTGTTACAATGTTTGCATTTCTTTTCTTTTTGCATATATATATGGAGAGAGAGAGAGAGAGAGAGTGAGAGAGAGAATCTACCCATATACTACTTTCTTATAGTATTATGATAATTGTTCAAGGTCCACTTATAAGTGAGAACATATGGTACTCTGTTCTTTGCTTCTGTGATAGATCACTAAGTATGATCGACTCTAAATTCATCCAAGTTGCTGTGAAGTCTATGTTTGTCCTTCTTTTTGGTTGCATAATATTCCAACCAACCAACCCTGAGATTCATATGGCCATATGGCAATCAATAATTATGTCCTCTGAGTCACCAACACATTTGAATTGCAATAACTTTGGTCTGTAAAACTAAATAGTCTGTCTACTTATGACATTTTATGTCTTTTAAACTGCAATATTCTCCTTTTTTCTTTTTTTTTTTGAGTTGGAGCCTCACTCTGTCGCCCAGACTGGAGTGCGGTGGCCTCTCCCCGCCACCACAGCCTCGACCTGCTGGGCTCGGGCGATCCTTCCGCCTCAGCCTTCCGAGTAGCCGGAATTACAGGCGCGTGCTACCACGCCCGGCTAATTTTTTTTTTATTTTATTGTAGAGATGAGGTCTTGCCTGCCCAGGCAGGTCTCGAACCTGCAGGCTCAGGCAATCCACTCACCTCAGTCTCCCAAAGGCGCGGGAAATATTTTCAATATATAATGTCTTTGAGTATAATAAAGCCATGTAAATGTCGTATTACTTGAAAGCTGCAGAAAAGAAAGCGAAGGCCTAGTCCAACCAAGATAGACTATTTAACATCACATATCTGGTAAGATATTAGCTAGCACTAATAACAACACAGATCTTCATGAGCAGAAAGTTGCTATGGTCTGCAGTGAAGTTATAACCTGTCCACACACCACATATATAATAGAGAATACCTTTTTGGGTTATAGGTAAGTCTTCCTTAGCACCTTGCAATCTATTTTCTCATCATAAGAAGACTACTGGAAAATGTTTATTTGCTTTGTTAAATTTGCAAACATTACAAAATTTTAAACTGATTTTATCACCATCCAGTTTTAGATACTCTGTGTGCCTTTTCTACTTGACAACATATTTCTTTACAGTAACTGCCAACTTATCTGTTACAACTTTCCATCACTTTTCTTTTTGTTTTAATTAAAAAAATTTTTTCTTCTCATCTTAGTTTATAAAGATTCTTGAAAATGAGACTGATAAAAATACATTAACACATGACTTTCAGATATAATTTTGTCAAAGGTATTAAAGTTTATAGAACAACTCTTGGTAAATCTGAATACCATATATCAGTGCCACATAGAATACAACATTAATGATTACAGATAACTTTGTGATGCCAGGCTAAACATTGTATCATTGCCAATGAGACCCTTGTTTGGTTATATCAATATCCATTTTTACTAGAGATCTTTAGTTTAAATCCCAGCCCTGACCTCAAATCAACAGTAAAAAGTAAAAATGGACCCCAGTACTATGACTATTATGTAGGGAATGCTAAGGATAAAGAGAAGGAAAATTGCCGGGCTCGGTGGCTCAGCCTGTAATCCCCCGCCTTTGGGAGGCTGAGGTGAGTGGATTGCCTGAGCCTGAGGGTTCGAGACCCGCCTGGGCAGCAAGACCTCATCTCTACAATAAATCAAAAAATCAGCCGGGTATGGTAACACGCGCCTGTAATTCCGGCTACTCGAAGGCTGAGGCGGAAGGATCGCCGGAGCCCAGCAGGTCGAGGCTGCTGTGGTCGGGAGCGGCCACTGCACTTCAGTCTGGGCGACAGAGTGAGACTCCAACTCAAAAAAAAAAAAAAAGAAAGAGAAGGAAAATCTTTTTTCTTGTCGCCTCCTGCTTGGGATCCACTCTATTTAAAGACAATATCATTTATTACTGCTCTAACAGATAATATAAAGACCTATGGTGAAGCACTAACAAAATAGATATTTTGGAAGTAAAGACTACTTTATATAAAAAGATATTATATTAAATATGGAAATCCAAAATTTGAAAGGATTGGTAGAATATAAATAATAAATCACATTTATATGAGGTATAAATAAAATATCTGTTAAATTTTACCTAATAAACAGGGTAGGAGAAAGTATGTTTTAAAAAACATTGAAACCATGAAATATATGGCTATACAATGATCTTTTAACACTGCTCTAAATAAAATTAAGATACAAGAAATAGTTATAAACTAAATTGGCAGATTTTAGAAAAATGTGGGTAAGAATATGACTTATTTAAACTATATTTAAATAAAAATTAGCTCAGTACTTGTATCTCAAATATCCAGAAATTGTGTGCATATTTAATACAAATTAAATAAATGGTTTATGAATGATATACATATACCTAATGAGCAGAAAAATATGTATTATTAAGTATTACATTAGCAAAAATGGATGCAAAAATTCTAGAATAATACTACATACTCATTTTACAAAACTGCATTTGTCTACTATTGTATACAAGGTACCTCTATGTTGTGTTGGATTTTGTCTCTCATTACTCAACAAAATTTCTCCTTTGTATGAAAGACATTGGAAGTATCAAAACCACCAATATCAGATTTCCTTGGTTTCACATTCTGTTTTAAATTCCAAGAATGAGTGGCACCCACATGATACGTGGTAGGTGAAAGAGAAAGGGAAGTCAACATTCTCCTTTAGTAAAGGTAACAAACATGTTGACCTCAGCCACATTGTCATTGACTCAATCAGCATGATCTGACTAATTACAGTATTAAGTATCTTACAGACTGAGAAGAGTTGAATTGTATTATGGCACTATTTAACTGTCTGTTAGCAGGTTGATTACATTAAATCACAGAGGTTGAATCAATTTGTTTTTAAATTGAAAAATGCAAGAAATAGATTCTGCTCCTGAGCCTCTGGAATAATCCAGCCCTGAAGATATCTTGATTTTAGCTCAATGAGACTGATTTTGGACTTCTGATCCCTAGCTAGAACTGTAAGGGAATGAATTTGTGTTGGTTAAGCTATGCAGATGATGGTAATTTGCTGCATCATACATAGAAAATTAATACACTTATGTTTTGAAACCAGCCCAATTTTCCCACTGAACGGGTATTTAGGGGTTTTTCAAAAAGAAATATTGAAATTGACATTTCTGGCCTTAACTAAAAACTTACATTTGTCTTATCGGGAATACTTCATCAGGCCGGGGACTGAAACTCACTAGATTGAGGCATTCAGACAATGAGACTCCAACCCCCCCCAACCCCATCCCAGTGATAGCTTCTTTACTCCTCCCTAATTTCTGTTTTCCCACGCAGTTACATTTATTACCCCTCTATAGAAGCCCCCAATTTCAGTTGGTTTGTGGTATGAATTTGAAACCAATATCCTATTCTCCTTGGTTGATATCAACTAAATAAAAAGCTTTTATCCTGGCAATATTATAAAACAATTATGTTTCATCATTTCCTTTTTTTGAGTCAGAGTCTCACTCTGTCACCCAGGCTGGAGTACAGTGGCATGATCACTGCTCACTGCAGCTTTGACCTCCCTGGCTCAGTTTATTCTTCAGCCCCAGCCTTCCAAAAAGCTGGGACCACAGACACGCGCCACCATACCTGGCTAATGTTTGTTTGTTTATTTATTTAGTAGAGATACCGTCTCTCTATGTTACTTAGCCTGATCTCAAACACCCGGGTTCAAGTGATCCGATCCTCCCACCTTGGCCTCCCAGTGTGCTGAAATTACAGGCATTAGCCACAGTGCCTGGCCTTTTAATCACTTTTACACTACTTATGAATTTAAAATAAATAAATAAAATAGTTTTTTGAAGTAGGTGTGCATCCACTCAACAGGTAATTCCCCCCACACACAAAAAATCATCTACCAGAAATATAAGAAAATCTAAATATCCCTTCAAAATCATAGTAAAAATATAATGCCTAAAAATAATGTATAACAATAGATATATAGGACTTAAAGAAATGAAAGCAAATCTTTTTGTGGAATGCAAAGTAAATTTTGTACATAGTAAAAACAGAATATATTTGTCTTGCCACAAAATGTAGTAAACTGGAAAGTTGCACCAAGCAAACTTTGGAAAGTTACTCAACCAAAAAAATAGAGACATTTATTCAGATTATGTAAAGAATGATGATCAAGTATCCACTTTTTTCCACATTCTAATATGCAAGAGAAATAAACTGTTTTTTTTTTGTTAAAAGTTAAAAAATAAACAAAAAAGCAAGAATAAATGAAAACATGTGCTAATACAAAAACTTGAAAAAAAGAAAAAGAATTGTCATTTATAAATGAAACATATTTTTTTTTATTAATCAATATTTTTTATTATGGTTTTGTGGGGTACAGTTAAGGGTTAGGTGGACAATTATGTTTCATTCAGGCACTCTGTTGATAAGAGGTGTTTTCCCATCCCCAGACAGATATTTACTACTGTTAATCCCATCCCCCTCCCCCCCATAGTTTCCCAGTATCATCAGTCATTTTCTTATAGTGTTACATTGGATGTTCAAGGTCCATTATATGAGTGAGAACATGTGATACTCGGATCTTTGTTTCTGTGAGAGGTCACTCAGTATTATAGACTCTAGTTGCATCCAGGTTGCTGTGAAATTCATGATTTTGTTCTTTTTTATGGCTGCGTAGTATTCCATCATGTATATGTACCACTTTTTTTAATCCAGTCTTCTTTTGATGGGCAGCATGGTTGTTTCCAGGTTCTTGCTATTGTGAACAACGCTGAGATAAACATACGTGTGCAGGTATCTTTTTTATAGAGTGATTTGTGTTCTTCAGGGTATATTCCCAGTAGGAGGATTATGGGGTCATATGGAAGGTCAATTTTTAGAGCTTTTAGGAATCATCACACTGCTTTCCACAGAGGTTGCACTAGTTTACACTTCTACCAACAGTGTAGAAGTGTTCCCTTTTCAACACACCCTCTCCAGCAGCTGTTATTTTTTGAGTAATTGATAATTGCCATTCTGACTGGAGTTAGGTGGTATCTCAGTGTGGTTTTGATTTGCATCTCCCTGATGATTAGTGAGGTTGAGCATTTCTTCACGTATTTGTTGGCTGCTCGGATGTCTTCTTTTGTGAAGTGTCTGTTCATATCTTTTGCCCATTTTATAACGGGGTTGTTTGTTTTCTTCTTTTCAGTACTTTTCGGTCCCTTGTAGATCCAGGATGTTAAGCCTTTGTCAGACCTAGAGTTGGCAAATACTTTTTCCCAGTCTGTAGGCTGTCTCCCTGCTCTCTTGATGGTTTCTTTGGCTTTGCAGAAGCTTGTCAGTTTAATAAGGTCCCATTTGTCTATCTTCTCTCTTATGACCTGTGGGTTTTGGGTTTTATACAGGAATTGGATGCCAGTTCCAATTTCCATGAGAGTATTTCCTTCCTTTTCTAAAGTTCTTATGGTTTGAGGTTTTACATTTAGGTCTCTGATCCATTTGGAGTTAACTTTTGTGCATGGGGATAGATAGGGGTCCTGTTTCAATCTTCTGCATGTGGTCAGCCAGTTTTCCAGCACCATTTACTGAATAGGTTCTCCTCTCCCCAGTGCTAGGTGGTGGGGGCTTTGTCGAAGATGAGTTGGTTGAGAAATTGAAGTTTTGCTTCTGGAATCTCAATTCTGTTCCATTGATCTATATGCCTGTTCCTGTACCAATACCAAGCTGTTTTGATGATTGTAGCTTTATAGTAAAGTTTGAAGTCTGGTATTGTGATACCACCTGCT
>NW_007260479.1:924752-925612 GCF_000164805.1 Carlito syrichta
GGTAAGATGGACATCTTCACAATGTTGATTCTTCTGATCCATGAGCATGGGATATTTTTTGACTTGTTCTTGTCAGCTTTGATTTCTTTGAGCAGTGTTTTCTAATTTTCATTGTAAAGGTCTTTCATGTCTCTGGTTAGGAAGATGCCAAGGTATTTCATTTTTTTGTGGCTATTGTGAATGGAAATGTGTTTTTTATTTCAGTTTCTGTTTGTTTATTATGGGTGTAGAGAAATATGATTGTATTTTGTACATTTATTTTGTATCCTGAGACTTTGCCAAAGGCCTTTATCAATGTAAGGAGGGCTTTGACAGATTCTCTTGGGTTTTCAAGGTACACAATCATATCATCTGCATAGAGAGATAACTTGACTTCCTCTTTTCCTATTTGAATACCTCTGATTGCCTCCTCTTCTCTGATTGCTCTAGCCAGGACTTCCAATACTATGTTGAACAGGAGGGGTGAGAGTGGGCATCCTTGTCTAGTTCCAGTTTTCAAGGGAATTGGTTCCAATTTTTGTCCATTTAGTAGTATGCTGGCTGTGGATTTCTCGTAGATGGCTTTTACTATTTTGAGGTATGTACCCCCATGCCTAGATGTTCAAGGGTTTTTGTCAAGAAGGGGTGCTGGATTTTATCAAAAGCTTTTTCTGCATCTAATGATATGATCATGTGGTTTTTGTTTTGACATCTGTTGATGTATTTAATTACATTTATAATTATACAAATGTTGAACCAGCCTTGCATCCCATGAATGAAGCCTACTTGGTCATGGTGGATGATTTTTGAGATGTATTGCTGAATCCGGTTTGCTAGGATCTTGTTGAGAATTTTAGCAATCTATGTTCATCAAAGATATT
>NW_007260479.1:925632-927427 GCF_000164805.1 Carlito syrichta
GATATCAGAAAGTCTTCCATTTCCTTAAGGTTTTCCAGTTTGTTTCCATACAAGTGTACATAGTGGTGTCTAATAATCTTTTGTATTTCTTTGGGGTCAGATGTGACTTCATCTTTTGTGTTTCTGATTGTATTTATTTGGGCGTTTTCTCATTTTTTCTTGGTCAGTCTAGCTAAGCGACCATCAATCTTGTTTATCCTTTCAAAGAACCAGCTTTTTGTTTCATTGATTTTTTTGTATTATCTTTTTGTCTTCTATGTCCTGGATTTGGGCTTTTATTTTGGTGATCTGGATTCTTCTGCTGAAATTAGGGTTTTTGTGGTCTTGCTTTTCCAACTTCTTTAGGTGAGTTGTTAGGTTGTGAATTTCTGTTCCTTCCATTTTCTTCATGTGTGTTTGTAGGGATATAAATTCCCCTCTTACTACAGCTTTCAGGGCATCCCAGAGATTTTGGTAAGATGTTTCTTCTTTTTCATTTGTTTCCAGGTAACTTTTGATCCCTGTTTTGATTTCGTCGTTGACCCAGGAGTTGTTTGTCATCATGCTGTCTAGTGTCCATGTCTTTGTGGGTTTTGGTGGGACTTTGTTGGTGTCAATGTTTATTTTTATTCCACTGTGGTCCGAGAAGGTGCTTGGTAGAATTTCGGTCCTTTTAAATTTGCTTATGCTTGATTTATGGACGAGTATGTGGTCAATCTTAGATGTTCCATGTGGTGACGAGTAGAATGTGTATTCTGTGGTCTTTGGATGGAGTGTTCTGTAGGTATCAATTAAGTTCATTTGGTCCATAGTCACATTGAGGTTCCGTATCTCCTTGCTGATTTTTTGTCCTGATGATCTGTCTAGGGTTGTGAGTGGGGTATTAAAGTCCCCAGTTATGATAGTGTTAGAGTCAATATCTTTCCGTAGTTTTCCGAGAAGTTGCTTTATGAAAGTTGGCTCACCTATGTTGGGTGCATATATGTTTAGGATAGATATTTCTTGTTGATGGATTGAGCCTTTTTTCATTATGTAGTGGCCTTCTGTATATTTTTTGATTTTTAATAACTTGAAGGGAATTTTGTCTGAAATTAAGATCGCTACTCCTCCTTTCTTTTGTATTCTGTTTGCCTGAAAGTTTGTTTCCCATCCTCTTACTCTGAGTCTGTGGGTGTCCTTTCTAGTGAGGTGAGTCTCTTGAAGGCAATAGATTGTTGCCTGATGATATTTTATCCATTTTGCCATTCTATGTCTTTTCAGTGGTGCATTTAGTCCATTCACATTTAGGCTAATAATTGAAATGCAAGAGTTTATCACTGTCATAAGGTTCTTACAGAGTTGTTCCTGTTTGTTTGTTGTCTTTCTTTTGGTTTTGGAGTTGGTTCATGTGTGTTTTTAATCTTTTGCCTGTACTCTTGTGAAGAATGCTGTTGTTCTTTTTTCTTTTTCTTCTGTGTTCAGTACTTTCTTAAGTGTTTCTTGTAGAGGTGGTCTGGTGGCAGCTAGATTCTTAGGGATTGGATGTCTGGAAAAGATTTCAATTCTCCCTCACTAATGAAGCATAGTTTGGCTGGGTAGGTTATTCTTGGTTGAAATTGTTTCTCTTTTAGAACTTTGAAGATAGGGCTCCAGGCTCTCCTGGCCTGAAGGGTTTCTGTGGATAAATCTGCTGCTATTCTGATTGGTTTTCCCTGGTAGGTAGTCTGGCCTTTTTCTCTTGCTGCCTTTAGGATTTTTCCTTTCATAGCTACTTTGTTTAGGGGAATTATTATGTGTCTGGGGAGGTAGTCTTCTCATTTGTTGTCTTTCAGGGTTT
>NW_007260479.1:927681-982607 GCF_000164805.1 Carlito syrichta
ACTTCTTTTCTGTGCTTTTGACAGTTTGGGTTAGTTCTGTGTTTTGGTCTTCGAGCTCTGAGATTCTTTCTTCTGCTTGGCTGATTCTGCTTTCCATGCTTATTAGTCTGTTGTTCAATTCCATCACAGTATTCTTTACTGCTGTCATTTCTGACATCAGCTCCTTCCAATCTTCCTCTTGTCTCTCCTCAATTTTTTAAATTCTCTCCATTAATGTCTTGATGTCTGGGTTTGTTGCATGTAACCAGTCATTCTGGGGACTCTTCATTGTTTGTGTTCCAGAATCTGTTTTCTCAGTGTCTGATTTCCCAGGGGTCTGTGTAAGACCTATATTCTTCTTTTGTTTTTTCTTCATTTGTGCATTTTTCCCCCTCCCTACTTTTTCTTTCCGTCCACGTCACCATCTTCTTTAATTTTGTTATTCAGGGGTAAAGGGATTGGTTTACTTCTGTTTGTTCAATCTCCTATTCTTATGTATGTCCTCTTACTTTCTTCAATTCTGAAGTTGCACCATAGGTTGGAGGTGGTCCTTTTTACAGTTTTGAGATTTACTTAAGGGGAGAGCTGTGATTCAAAATCTGTCTGCAGGTCCTGGTATTCGCTGACAGGTGTGTGGATAATGTGGAACCCACTTCCCACTGCCCTGGAATCTGCCCATGCAGTGGAGCTGTAGGTTTACTCCCTGAAATAAAATGTGGTTAGCAGAGGGGAGAGAATGGAGCAGATGGTGCGTTGAAGAGGGGAGTGGAGAGATAGAGGAGTAAGGGGGGAAACAAACGAGTGTGCCAACAAATAGAGAGAGAGGCCTATACTGAAACAGATAAAAACAATAGACCACAGCTACAGTCGAACCAACTCTCATACAAACAAAAATAAAACATATAGTGATGCTAATATACAAGCTAACCAACCACTTTGTTAGTGTGCTGTTCCTCTATACAAAGATATGGTTTACAGAGAGAAGAAAAGAGAAGAAAAGGAAAAGGAAAAAAGAAAAAAGGGAACAATACAGTAGGAATAGAATTAAGTCATTAAACTAATAGAATCAATGAAGCACACTCTGAGACATTTTGTTTAAGTCCAATGTCCTTTCAGGTCTGATTTCTAGTCTTCTTTTCAAGCTGATAAATTACTTTGCAGTTAGGGTCAGTTGCCCCTGGTCTGCTATGAAGGACAGTTCAGATTACCCTCATTCAGCACTCTGGTCTATGTCTTTATCAAGCTTGTTTCTCCCGTTTCGGTGTTGTTACCTTGAATCGCCAGCAGGTGGTGATATCTCAGCTGCTCGCCCCAGAGGGGGTGGGGCCGGACAGGAACTAGATGGCTGCCTGCCTCTGAGCCGGCAACAGGAGCCTTACACTGGGTGGGCAGGACAGTCTCGGACTCAGGAGAGGTGGCAGCGATCCCAGCAGATATTCCCTGAAGGGGTTTGATGTGGATCGCCTTGGGCCCAGGTGGTGTGATATGGTACCTGTCACAGAGGCCGCGGCAGCAGCAGCGACGGCAGCGGCAGTGGGGGGAGGGACTGTGGCGGCAGCGGCACTATTTGCGCTGCAGTAACTGTCCATTCCCTTGCGATGTCCCAGCGGTGGCAACGGCCGAGCTCTGTATGAAGAGCAGGTTGCGATGCTGGGGTCCCTAGTCCCCCGGGGCGAGAGTCAGAGACCCACTGCAGATCTTCTTTGCAGAGGGCTTCAGAGACCGGGCTGCCCTGTCGCCATCTTGCCGCTTCTCCTGCTATAATAATCGAAACATATATTTTTAAAAGGTCCTTGAAACTGTCCTTTACTTTCTGACCCAAAACATGTTAGTATTATAACTTATATTCTTACTGAGTATGTTTTGTTGTGCACCATTCATCATTTATGATGATATCACAGCTTGGACAAGCATTTGAATACTCAGCAGAAATATCTTTTGAGAAAAAAGAAATCTGTCAGGTCTGAAAAAATAAACCTAAGATATTTTTGAACAATTCCTACTACATATGCAAATTTGTATAATGTCCAGAAGTCTGCTTTAAACTTCTCTGTTGGTGTAATTATAACTTTTACTATTTCCTTTACAGGCAAATATATATACCAATATGTACATAATTGTGTGTGTACATACAAATATATATTTACATGTGTACACATATATATGCACACAGTTATCTGCAATAGTTTCCTAAAGAATGTTCACTCTGTCTTTAATCATGCAGCAAGAATTATAGATACAATCACTTTATTTGAAAGGTAGACATCTTTGGTGGTGAGGTTATGGGAAAAAATACCTAAGACATGAATGATGTGAGCCAGTGTGGTGTGATGTGTTATTGAGCAGGCTACTGCTTTTTTTTTTTTTTTTGGTTGGAGTCTCACTCAGTCGCCCAGACTGGAGCGCAGTGGCCGCGCCCGGCCTCTGCAGCTTTGACCTGCTGGGCTCCAGCGATCCGTCCATCTCAGTCTTCCAAGTAACTGGAATTACAGGCCCACGCTACCACACCCGGCTGATTTTTTGATTTATTGTGGAGATGGGGTCTCGCCTGCTCAGGCGGGTCTCGAACCCGCAGGCTCAGGCAATGCACTCACCTCAGCCTCCCAAAGGCGTGGGATTACAGGCTGAGTCACCAAGCCGGGCTAGGCTACTGCTTTAAAAAGGATTGATGAGAAGTAGTGCTCTTGGGGCGTCTGTTAGTTTTACATGATAGAACATCTCTGCTATAGTTGGAGATGGAATTATCTCTTGGAGGAGTCTGCCAATGAGATGAAGGAGAGAGTATTTAATTAAACAACTTCCTCCTATCTTATATTCTTTGTTGGTTTAGGTGAACCCCACCAGCTTACTTACACTGCTCATCACGGTGTTCCCTCTAATTCTGAACGTGAAAGGGCATCTTGTGGTGGGTGCTGATCTTCATGGAGAAGCCATGACACAATCCAGCATATCTGAGGAGGTGCACCAGATTTATGTCCAATATATAAATCTTTCAATTGTTGTGAATAAAACCTTTAACTTGACACCATGTCTTCAATCAATATTTTTTCCAATGAGAATCTCTTAGAATTATGCAGAAATATTAACTTCTGCAACCGAAGTAAAACAATTGTTTTTCTAGTGAGATATTTTCATTTTTATCAAAATAATGGCTAGTTTAATCATATTCAATAATATACAAATAAGGAATATTTTGTATTTATTCTCAATTGTATAACTTCTGATTAAAAACATTTAATAATATAAATGTGAGTCATGAAATAAAAATGTAACTTCTTAGAAAATTTTGATGTGGTAAACTTTTTGACCCTGCTATTTTGTTTCTCAATCTGTCTCTTGTGTGGTTTATATGTGTATGTATACATTAACTACAAATTTAACAGATTGAAAAAAATTATTATGGTGCCATCCATAATCTCTTTCAATTATTTAACATGCTACAGTGCTCATACCACTGAATTGAAAAATGAAATAAAAGATCTATGTTTTTCTGGTGATTTTTATTTGCTTAAATGTAATAGAAAGAACATTACCCTAGGAACCAGTATAAATCAATGCTCTTCTCCACTTTTCCCTTTAACTGGATGCCCCATTCAGTACCTTAAGAGTCATAAGTCTCTTAATTTTTCCCAAATAAATGGCTCAAGGTAAACAAGTCATTTTTAGTTTGCTTTTAGTACCAAGATGGTATTCAATCTTATACTTTATTGTTGATGCAGACTTCAGTTTCTATTTGCAGTTTATGTCTAAGATTCTATTTCAGTAAGCTCAGGCTACTCAAGCTACAATAACAAAGTAACATAGACGGGTGGGTTATAGAAAACATAAATTTATTTCTCAGTTCTAGAAGTTGGAAGTTCCAGATTAGGTTGCCAGAATAATTGAATTCTGGTGAGGGCCCAGTTCCTGATTCATAGACAGCTGTGTTATCACATGGTAGTTAGAAAAAAGAAATACTGAGAGAGAGAGAGAATGAGAGAGAGAGAGAGAGAGAGAGAGAGAGAGGGAGAGATCTCTTGGGTCACTTCATAATTCCATTTATGTAAGCTCCATTTCATGATCTATTCATCTTCTCAAAGTCCCACCTACTAATACCTTTCATTGGTGGTTAAGATTTCAACAAATGAATTTTGAGGGAATATAAACATTCAGTCCCTAACAGATCCTAAATGAAATTCAGAACAGGTAAATCATAACCTCAGATGTCAAGTTTATCTTACTAATTAATCCTGATAAATATCAGTTTTACTTTAGATAGTAATAGAGTATAAAATCAAGAAAAATATAACTCTTTGGCTAATTGCTGTAGTTGCATAATTTTAATAAATAATTACATTTCTGACTCTTCTTTCTATATGTACAATATGACTTATTTTGTTCAACAAGCATTAGTCAAACACAGACCTTCATGTGTATTTGTCTTTATAGCTCTGGGATATGTAATGAGAGAATTATCAACTATGAGTGGATTTATCTGACACACTCGGGTTGGTTTAGGGGTCTCCAAAGTTTTGGTCATGAATTCCTACCTATAAAAATATAAGAGATTTCCCATTTGTTTTTGTAGTTATACACATATTTATATACTGCTTATTGAAATATCATGTAAAGTATAAACCATAAATATATATAGAACAAAATGGATTTATTTAGAAATTATATTTATTTTTCATATTCCATTAAATTATATGTACAAAGTCCGGAATGCACACACCCCAAATTAGAAATCACTACTTTAAACAAAGTGAGTTTAACTTCCATATGTCAAATTAATTCATTTAACAAACCAGTAAGTAGCTCTTTCAGAACCAGTGGGCAAGCCATAATGAAAAGCAGCAGTCACCCTAACCCACATTCTCATACAGTTTACTTATGAGTGAGAAGAAAGCCATAAAATGAAGCAAAAAATAATTACTATCAATCGTATTATGTTCTAGTAGAGAGTTCAAATTATGTACCATATAATGTATTTCCTAGAAAAAATATTCTACTGTGAAAGTGACACTGAGGCTTTTCTTTCAAATTAAATATGTGCCCCCGCTCCCCCCCCCCAAAAAAACTGGTATTATCTTTTGGAACACAGGTCCCTTGCAGTGTGCTTGGAATTTGTTCCTTGGATCAAATAGTCAACCAAAGTTTTACTTAGAAGTTTTGAGATGGTTGAATCACAATTTGTGGAGGAAATGTCCCAAGTTGTGGCAAGCAGGTGATAGGGTTCTTCCACCATAACAGCACACCTGCCCACATAGCGCTGAGTGTTCAGCAGTTTTTGACCAGAAATGGCATAACCCCATGACCATTCCCCCTATTCACTTGATCTCAACCAAAGTGAGTTTTTTGTTGTTGTTTTCCCAGATTAAAAAAAAAAATGTTCTCAGAAAGAAATGTTTTGCTGATGTGAAAGACATAAAACAAAAAGCAGTATAAGCACTAACAGGTATCAAAATTGATGAGTTCAAAAACTGTTGTGAGCAGTGAAAAAAGTGTCTTGCATAGGTGTATTGCATCAAATGAAGAGTATTTTGAAGGTGACTAAAGTTTAAGCATGTAAGAATAAATACAAACATTTGTCTAAATAAGTTCTGTTTTTTGGGAGGGTGCCCTTTGTATATAGAAAAAGCACTTAGCACAGGTCTGACATATACATACTATTTTTGTGGGTGTGTGTTGGAGTCTCACTGTCACCCAGGCTGGAGTGCAGTGGCACACTCATGGCCACCCCAACCTCGATCTGCTGGGCTCAGGCGATGCTTCCGCTTCAACCTTCCAAGCAGCTGGAACTACGGGTGCACACTACCATGCCCAGCTTATTTTTTATTTGTTGTAGAGACCAGGTCTCACCAAGTGCCCAGGCTGATCTCGAACGCCTGAACTAAGGCAATTCTCTCACCTCAGTCTCCCAAAGTGCTGAGATTACAGACTTGAGCCACTGTGCCCAGCCTACATATGTACTATTAAATGAACAGTCTTCTCTTCTGCATTGAGGATTTCTTTTTTCTTTTCATAGATTTTACAGAGAGATATGTAGATATAGAGGTTACGTCTACAACAAGATTTCACATGTAAAAGCTTGTGTGTTCTCTGCCTCTGGACACCACTGAGTCTCCTGCAAGAAACTGTTAGTTCAATCCTCAGCTAGACCTTCTCCATAGGCCAGGAGGTTTTAAAAGTAAGTGGTTTGGCATTGGTCAGTGAATCAGTTATGCTAGTGTAAATATAGATACTAGTTACAGAGCAATGAAATAACTACGTTATTTCTACATCTCCCCTTCTTGCCCTGTTTCCTAGTAGTGGGTGACTCAGTGTTTCCACTGTGACTGAAACACTGTAATGCCCAAGGGTAATGTTTCTCATCTAGCCATACCTGAAGTTTTCTATTTCTGGAAGCATGTTGTCTACTTTCCCCTTCACTTGCTAATTGCATGACTTGACCTACACTTTTAGAATTCCTTAATTGCTTGATCGCTTTTGTTTGGTTGAAGATGCCCAGAGAGTGACCTCAGCATATGATACATAGTACATGTGACTAAGCCATGATTTTACTTCTAAAACTCATTTAAAGAATTGAGTTCTACATTTTTATTAATAACTTTGCAAGACAGTTACATCAGAACAAACAAATGCTAGACAATTACTAACTGTCCATGTCTTTCTGAATACACAGTCATGCGATTTCATTGGCTTAACCTATTTGACAATCAACTGAACACCCAATATGGCTCAGGGGCTGTTAGTCATCTAATTTTCACTCTGAGCAACAAACACACAAACAAAAACCAGAAACAGATTTCACCAAAGATAATAGGTAATGCATGAAAATGATCCTGCCTATAAGAGAATTCCCCTATGATTAGTATGTACATATTTTAGAAAAATATCACTAAATGGAATAGGATTTCTGAAAAATAGAAATGCATTATTTCTTCTTTGGAGAAAATTGTATCCTTGAGGAATTTTATAGGGATCGGTACATAGAGAGTGGGGTACCATTTTATCTGAGCATTATTTATACCAAGGTTTTCAGAATGCCTAGAGGCTCAGTTTGGTATGTATCGGACTTGTGTAAGATAATCTAATGTACTTTGGGTAAAAAGCTTTACTGAAGGGCAGATGGTCACAATTCTCAGAAGGCATAGACCCAGGCATGCAGGGCATATTCTTGCAAACAATAAAGACTCATTGCCAATGAAACCAGCTGTCCCAGCATCTGTGTATGCTTCCAATGAATGCAAAAGATCAGGAAATGACGGTGTTGAACTCTCATATTCTGTACTTCTGCAACAAACAATGCTAAAATTATGACTTTAGGATCCTGCTTTTTAATGCCTGTGACAAGAAGACTCAGAAAAGACCAGAGATATCCAGAAAATTATGTAAACCTCTTCTGACTTAAATTTATAATACCTTTCCACAGTATGAGAGGCGAACTGAATCCTAGAATGGACCACAAGATCCTTTTCCTGTGCATACATCATAGCATAATAAACTCAGTGTAATAATGTTCAAACTTCCTGATTCACCAGGCCTGAGGCAAACCAGGGCTTCTAAAATGGATTACTAGGTAAATCCTTGGTGCTCAGAAGTGCAGCAGAATACAAAGAGAAATCTGAAGCTTATCGAGAATATGAAGTTTTCTATGGGAAATCGGTAATCGATGATGAGTAATCCTTGATGGTCCAGGAATTCATGCTATTTGCATGTAAAGTATTCTACAGAACAGGATATAGTCTTCTGAATGGGGTTCAAAGGCAAGATTTTGGAATTTCATGTTGGAACAAAATGGTGACAAGAAATTAATAAAATGCCAAAACACTTATTTGAAGAAATAAGATTATTAATTTAGAATCAGACTAGCCAAAAGATCATTTTATGCTAAAACCGAGAGTTAATGAATACAAATTCCAAACTACTGCCCAAGGAAGATCAGAATAGAGTGAGTCACATTAAGCCAAGATAAGACTAAACTTGTTTTTGATAATCAATTAGTCTCATCTATAAAATAAATAAAATGTGAAAATTAGAGGAGGACAAAACAAACAAAACTGACAGGATCTGGCAAATTCCTTACCTGTCTTATACTTTCTCCTCAGTACTTATCCGAGTCCTGTCTTTTTGGAATCAATGTATCCTGACCTCTCAGGCACTCAGGTTCACAGATTCTGAAACAAGTTCTTGAGGTGAGTTGCCAAAAAAATTTGACATCAAAATTTGTGGGGCCAGACATTGACTATCACCTTTCATTATTCTGGATAGTGGCTTTGGTTCTAAAGTTGCAAAGCAGATGAGGGTGACAGAGCAAGGTAGAGAAGAGTCACTATAATGCAAAAGGTGACAAATCCCAGATTCTTGAGAAGCAGGTTATAGCCCCACTTTCCTCAGAATATGATATAAATTTATCACTGCATTTATTCTTGTGTTATATTTACTTATGTTGTATTGGAAAGCATGCTTTGATATTGATAGAGCACTGAGCTTAAGTTCTGCTCAGTAATCATTCTTCAGTAAATATTCATTGAGTTCAAGTTCTTCAGTACTGGATGGTGAAACATGTGTTATAAAAATATGCAGAGGAAGTATAATACATGTATAGTACATATGATAATACATAGGAAGTATAACACATATAACCATAGACAAAAGCATTATCCTAGCATTTTGAAGGATGCAAAAGTGAGGATATCACACTGACTCAATGGCATCTTAGCCTAATTCAGAGAAGACAAAATGAACATAAAAACATGCAGAGGAAGTATGGTTGTTTTATCTTCTCTGAATTATGATAACATGTCATTGAGTCAATGTGACATCACTTTTGCATCCTTCAAAATGCTAGGATAATGCTTTTGTCTATGGTTTATATTTTTGTGTATATGAATAAATGAATGGATAAATACATAAATGCTTACATGAATGACAAATAGATAGATAAATAAGTACCACAGTAAAAATTATAACTTCTGTCATATAAAATAGGAAAACTTAATTAAAACAGAATGATAAATACAGATACACCTTAAGAGCCGCATGTTAAAGGGCCAGGCCAAGAGAACAGCTGCATTCAATATTCTCAAGAGTTTTTCCCAGTTACAAGAATTACACTAAAATTCTATCAGACCAGTATTTTATTTCTCTCAGGCCACCTGGAGTGATTTTAAGAATTAGCTCTATGGATTTGTGGCCCATGAATGCTATATTGTTGTGTAATTATTCTACTTACATCATAATAATGTGTGGGTTTAGAGTGGTCTAGATGTTTATGTAATTTATTTATAAATATATTTTCTTCTACCATGCAATGTATTTATTCTAACTTTTAAAAACCATCTCCAGCTCTAAACATGCTCATATATCAACTTGTCAATTAATGTTTTGTTACTACATTTTTCAAAGCCATCCATGCTGAGTAGCTTCCTGATATCGTGTTGGTACTCCAGAATGATTTAGCTATTAGAGTGCATTACAGATGATTTATTTCCTAAGCAAAACTAGAACCATCCATTTTGAAGAAAAAGCACAAGAAAACCATTACCATTTTTAGTGATAGATTTTTAAAACTAGGACATATTTTTATAATTTAATAAATGTTGAATTACATAGGAAGAAAACAATATACCATTGATGCCTTGATTCTATAGTTTCCTTTATATACACTAACAATAAACATTATTATGTTAACCTATTTTGAATTAAAATGTTATTAATTTGAAGATGCAAGTAAAAACCGGGCTCGGTGCTCAGTCTGTAATCCCACGCCTTGGGAGGCTGAGGTGAGTGGATTGCCTGAGCCTGCGGGTTTGAGACCCGCCTGGGCAGTCAAGACCTCATCTCTACAATAAACAAAAAAATCAGCCGGGCGTGGTAGCGCGCGCCTGTAATTCCGGATACTCGGAAGGCTGAGGAGGAAGGATAGCCAGAGCCCAGCAGGTAGAGGCTGCGATGGCCAGGAGTGGCCACTGCACTCCAGTCTGGGTGACAGAGTGAAACTCCAACTCAAAAAATAAAAAATAAAAAAGATGCAAATGAATCCTTCTGCTAGGGAATGACATCATGACATTTATTTCTCTGATCCAAGCATACTGAAAAAAAAAAGCATGATGATAATGATTAAAACAAAGACCCTGGAGACTGTCTTCCTGGGTTAAATTCCTAGCTGCATCATTTTCTAGCAATGTGACATTGTACAGGGCCGGGTACAATGTTACATGACACTTGTCATCTTTGTGTCTCAGTTTCTAAATTTATAAAATGTGGATAATAATAGAGTTGGCTTGAAGATTAAGTTAGTTAGTATTGAACTGTATCTCACATCTTTAAAATAAAAAATGAAAAAGATTTAGTATGTGTAATGCACTGTTTTAGAAAGTCTGGAAGAAATTATTTTGACAAATATAGAACATTAAGAACCTAAGTAGTAATAGGCATTGTTATATTAAGTAACTTAGATAAACATTGTTATAATAAGTAACAAAAAATCACATGCTAGTGTCACTGAATTTAATTAGCACATATTGGGAGCTCAATATTTATAATACTGGGACATCATTTAGAAAATCCTTCTGGTAACATATGCAGATTTTGTTTCTTTTCTTGAAATGTTGGTTTACAACACTAACAAGAAAAATGTTCTGTGAAATTTAAAAAAAAGAAAAAAAACCTTAATGATCTTAATCATTCTAGGTCGCACATTCCTCATCTACAAATAGAGACAGTAATGCAATTTACCTTGTAGGGTTACTGTAAAGAATAAGTGTTATGAGCCGGGCTAGGTGGCTCAGCCTGTAATCCTGCGCTTTGGGAGCTTGAGGTGAGTGGAATGCCTGAACCCACTGGTTCGAGACCCGGCTGGGCAACTTGGTGAGACCTCATCTCTACAATAATTCAAAAAAATCAGCCAGGCATGGTAGCGCGTGCCTGTAGTTCCAGCTACACGGAAGGCTGAGGCAGAAGGATCGCTGGAGCCCAGCAGGTCGAGGCTGCAGTGGCCGGGAGCGGCCACTGCACTCCAGTCTGAGGACAGAGTGAGACTCCAACTCAAAAAAAAAAAAAAAAGAGAATAAGTGTTATAGTACATTCAAAGGACTGAGCAGAGAGCAGAGTATATGTAAATTTTAAAAATAAAAACTTCCATTGTTCTGGCACAATTATGTAACATGCTACTTTCCTAAAAATGTAGTAAAATTTCTGTAGCATATGAGTTTTGTGACTTTCTAGAGCTCACAATAATCTCTTTTTAAATGCAATATTAATATCCATTCTTACTCTTTTGGGATACTCTAAATGGATCTTTTCCCCCCCATGACTATTGTAGAAGTTCATCCAAACTCTTAGAATTATCCAGTAGGTCAGTATATTAGTTTACTTAGAGTCTCGGAGAAAAGGAAAATAAATACTGCTGATAACATAAATAACATTTTTATGGCAAAATCTGTTTGGTGCAATAATATATACTTACATGTATACATATATATTCTCACGTTTACTGTGTGTTCATACTTCCATTGGTGATTTAAATCATAGGAATAATACATAGTATCTCATAGAAATATATATATTTTCTTTTGGTTTAATTAGTATAAGAATAATTGTGTTTGTATATTATGTTTGCCCTCACTTTCCCTTCTCAAAATAAACTGTGTTAAAAGAAAACATTTTAATTCACCATATTTAATATTATACATTTGAGTGTTAGGCAACATTTAGATATCCAATATGTTTGTATTACATTTTTACTAATAGTTTACTTACTTTATCTTTTTCTTATTACTCTAGGAAAAAAATGCATTATAAAATTTAAAAAGGGCCAGGCACGGTGGCTCAAGCCTGTAAACCCAGCACTTTGGGAGGCTGAAGTGAGGGAACTGCCTGAGGTCACAGTTTCGAGAGGAGCCTGGGCAACTTGGCGAGACCTCATCTCTACAATAAATCAAAAAAAATTAGCTGAGTGTGGTGGTACATGCCTGTGGTTCCAGCTACTTGGAAGGCTGAGGTGGAAGGATCACCTGAGCCCAGCAGGTCAAGGCTGCAGTAACTGTGAGCGTATCACTGTACTCCAGCCTGGGTGACAGAATAAGACACCAACTCAAAAGTAAAAAATAAAAATAATTTAAAAGATGTCAGCTTTTACTCAATAATAAAGAAGTCAAGAATATAAAAAATTTTTGTATTTACTGAGTTTTTACAATAATACTATTCTTGTTTCAGAGTCTTTTTTTGTATTTGGCAAGTAGGATCACTGATATGCTTTTGTTTTATACATGACCAAAACACAAGAGATTACTCATCCTTTTCCCTTATAAATAACACCAATACTTATAAGTGATAAAATAAGCTTTAGTGCTTCGAGTTATACTATAATATTTGATACTTTGGAAGGATGACACACAGTTCCTATGGATTCTTTAACCTGTTTAAGCCTGTCTACTTTGAGGCATAGCCAAAATGAACAAAGTTTATGTAGATCACATTAAAAAGCCCTCCTGTTCTAGAACCTAGAAAATACATTTTTTCTTCTTGAACAGATAACTGGCAATTTCTCAATCCATCTCTCTATTTTTACAAGGTTTTACTGACCTGCATAGCTTCTCCATAAGGTGAATAGTGTACGGACTTAAAAGACATACAAGCTGTACTCAAAAGTCAGAGACTTAGACCTAATCAATGAAATTATTATACTTATAAAAATACAAGGATACACTGAGAGCAAACTCAGAGCATCCTTTCTAGATGGCCAGGAAAACAACTTGAGAAGTAAGCAAAGGATAACTTCTTAGAGGCACAAGTTTGGAACAAAACTAAATGATAAGAGAAGCCACAGAACCTACGGACAATTTGGATATTCAAATATAATACTTTTTTATGATGGTGAAGTCAGAAGCTCCAGGAAAAGGCCAATCACATTCTTATCTAGGACCTGAAAATTCATGGAAGCCAAAACAAAAAAGTAGACTCAGAAAGCATCCCTCTGTTACAGTGGTTTAAACAAAAACTAGCCAGAGTGACTTTATTTTGCAGGAATTTTGACCACATTTCTCCTTCCCACGTTGCAGACTGCTTGATCATTAAATAATGTTTCAAAAGTTTAGCAAACTCCCTACAACAGAGAGAAAAATCTCCATGATTCTCTGTATTTAGTTTGAGACCTTAACAAAATTAATTTTTAAAGTTTTAGAAAAAATAGTTTAGATCATCCCTTATTTTCAAATGGTAAATATGAATCTATGAAAATAGTATATAATGAAAAAGAAAGAATATAAAATGTATCATGAAGAGATAGGTTATACATTTGAGTGAAAAGGAAACCAAAACACTATTTAGATAACACTACAGAAAATTTCAGAAACCGAACAGACTTGTAAAGAAGTTTTATAAAGGTAACTTGAACATCCTCCCAAGGATCACACAGTCATACACATTTGGAGTGATTACTTGTTGAAGCAAGTTGGACCTGTGATTACTTGTTGAAACAAGTTAGACTACACAATATGAAAAAACACAGAGTGAGGGCATTTTTAAGAGGAATTTATAATTGAATTTGGACTTGTGTTAGATAGTTTGGCAAAGAATTTAAGCAAGAAGGGTTTTGGTATTGTTTGGGTGATCAGAGTGTAGATTAGACTCCTTGTTATTATTGCTTTTATTTAGGGGCAGGAAAAATGGAGTGTGCTACTCTGTACTTGGAAAAAAAGCAACAACACACATTTACTGGCAAAAGACAGGCGTTCGGTCATTTTTGTGGTGTTCATGGTGTCCTTATTTTCTTCTGTGTACAGTTATGAGTGGAGTGTTCTTGTTCTTACATACCCCATCATAGGCACAGAATGACCTTGTCTGATCTTAGTGTTCTGTGAAACTGTAGATGTTTCAGCAGAGAAACAACACAGCCCAGCAAGCCAGGCCTGCTCCCAGGGGAAAGCTGCCCGGGTTGCTTTTCTTTTTTTTCTTTATTCTTAAGAAGGACTCCAAGAATAGGAAACTATGAAGAAAAATACAAAGGGAGAAAAACAATGAGAACAAATTATGGCTATTGAAGCTTCAGCACAGAGACGTATCTTTCAGTAGAGACAAATAGAGTAATAACAATGATCAAAGTTACAATAAGGAAAAAAATTAGTCATGAAGAATAGCCAACTCAGCATAAAAAGAGGGTTAAACTTACAAAAATTATTTCAAAAATGCAACATCAAGTTTTATTTATAAAGGTATTAGAGTTTTATTTTATTTTATTTATTTATTAGTTGGAGTCTCACTCTGTCACCCAGACTGGAGTGCAGTGGCCGCTCCCGGCCACCGCAGCCTCAACCTGCTGGGCTCCGGCGAGCCTTCTGCCTCAGCCTTCCAAGTAGCTGGAACTACAGGTGTGCACTACCACGCCCGGATAATTTTTGATTTATTGTAGAGATGAGGTCTCGCCAAGTTGCCCAGGCGGGTCTCGAACCCGTGGGCTCAGGCAATCCACTCACCTCAGCCTCCCAAAACATGGGATTACAGGCTGAGCCACCGAGCCCGGCTAGTATTAGAGTTTTAAAAATAAAGATTTGTTTGACTATCTGGCCACACAGCCACAAAAGAAGAAAATTATTCATGGCTTTTATCATCTTAGCAAAACAACAATCAAAAATAAATTAGTCACTGAAGCCTAAGAACATATCCAATATATGGTAAAAAAGAATTTTTCACATTTCAAAAATTTTAATCAAATATTTGAAATACATCATTAAATCAGTGCATATTTATGCTGGTATAATTAGACTAATGGGATATAATAGAAAGACTGGCTACAAAATTGGGAAAATTTATGAATTTAGTGTAGATGGCATTTTAATCAATGATGACATGAGAAGTGATACAGTTATGATAAATAATCTAATAATAATAAAAAAATAGATATTTGGGGAAAATTATAATACATGATTACTACATATCATTTAAAACAAAACAAAACTTAGGTTAACCAAAAAGTTAAATGTAAGGAAATACAATTTAAAAAAAAATAAATGTTGTTAAATGTGTGTCTGATGATGCTATACAGAAAAACTTTTGAATTGTCAAAAAAAATTTAAAAAGGTGGTGAGAGCTTAAAAAATATAAAGACATTTCAGGCTGGGCATGGTGTCTCAAGTCTGTAATCCCAGCACTTTGGGAGTCTGAGGCGAGAGGATTGTCTGAACTCAGGGGTTCAAGACCAGCCTGGGCAACTTGGTAAGACCTTATCTCTATGATAAATAAATAATTTTTAAAAATTAGCTGGGTATGGTGGCGCGTGCCTGTAGTTCCATCTACTTGGAAGGCTGAGGCAGAAGGATCTCCTGAGCCCAGCAGGTCGAGGCTACGGTGGCCGTGTGTGTGCCTCTGCACTCCAGCTTGGGCAACAGAAAGAGAATCCAACTCAAAAAAAAAAGAAAAAAAAATTCAAAGTTGGAGAATTCATAGTTAAAGAAATGTTTTAAAACAAACTACCATTTGATGAAAAACATTTATAAAATATAATAGTAACAAAAGTATTATTACTATTCAGAGTTAAATATAAGTGATTTGCGAAGTAATACCTCTAATTAAAACATTGTAAAAAAAAAAATGCAAGTGGTACTGAAACCGAAATATAAAGATTGTCCAAATACATGAAAAAGAAACCTCATTAAACATAAAGAAATACAAATTAAATCAACATAAAGTGATGATATAGGACTGATTTGATGGCAGGGGCATAGCACTTGCAAATAACGACTAAGGACAGATGGCAATAAACTCTTTAGATGAGTTTAGCAACAGGTGTCAAATCATAAATGTAGTCATATTTTTTCATCAGTTCTATCCGCTTCTTAAAATCTATTCTAAGGAAATTATCAAATATGTGCACAGAAATATATGTAGAAAGAAATTGAAAGTAGAACTATTTAACAATAGCCATCGTAAATACTGAAATTTTCAGTACTAATTGTGAAAATAAATGCAACACATCACATTGTACATTTATTAATGCAGATTAGTGTTGTTATAAAATATAATAAAATCAGATACATTGTTATTATATATAGTTACTTTCAGATATGACAGGATGCAAGAGAAAGCAGTCTTAATATATAGAAATAGCTTATATACAATATACTTGAAATACAGATATATTTACATAGTCATAGAAAAATGTTTAATTCAATAAATCAAATTATTCTTAGTAGTTCTCAATGTTGAAAAATTTCAATTTTAATTTATTTTAAAGTTAATTTCATGTGCTTCCTGCATCTGAAAAAATGTAATTTATAACAATTTTTGAAATAAGAATAGATAAACCATTTAAAAAATAAAAGTGCTAGTACTTTTAAAATATGGTTGCTATTATATTTTCAAAATCAGATTGAGAAAGCAAAGTGTGGATAGATTTCTAGGACTAACAATATTATAAAAATTCATTTCTTCATATTTTATGAATAATAATGCTAAAAGTAACATATAAGACAATTTCAATAGCAAGAATCATAAAAAATAGTGATTAAATTATCTCCATCTTGCTCGTTTCTCATTTGAGAATAAATGCATGTATTTTGTGTCAATTATTTTGTAGACAGTAGTAAATTAGTTGCCATCAAATAAAAAGCTAGAAAAGTCTTTGTGTTAAGCTGTAATAACAAACCCTCACTACTTCTTAAATTATTTTAGAATACTGGTCACATCAGGATCTAAATTTTGGCTCTTTGATAGCTAATCAGTGCTGTTTCACAGGCAATATCTCTATGGTACTCAGTAACATACAAATCTGAATCTGAATGTAAAGTTTGTGGAATTTTTTTTGTCTTGTTTGTTGGTTTGCTTTTGGTCTTGTTTTGTCATTTAAATGCTGTTTCTTTACTCGTTTTGTGTTCATCTGCCTGTCTCTGGAGTAAAGAAAACATCTTACTTATTATAGGTTGTGGAATGAGGCTATTCCTCTCCCTGTGATTTCACCCCAGTGCTCCTTCAAGAGAAGGGGCTGATTGTTTTTGTTTAGTTTGTCTGGACAGTTATTTCTCATCTTATTGCTCTACTACACATTTCTAAAGAGACCACTTGGTATCTACAATACAATTAAGTCTATCTTTCTCTGATGTAATCTTTTCCTTCCCTGCTTATTTTGTGTCTTAGCTTCTGCTGAGTGCTTTATTAACTTCCTGCTGTAAATCTTTTGAAGGCAAAATGGAGATAATCTAAAAATCCTTTCATATGGCCATATAATGGGAAAGAAGGGAGTACAAAATTGTCTATGTACAGTAACTATATAGCTTTTTCACCCACTCTTTTTTTCCACATAAGTTTTCTGACTTTTTATTTTTTTATTTTTTTTTTTGAGTTAGAGTCTCATTCTGTCGCCCAGGCTGGAGTGCAGTGGTAAGTTCACGGCCACTGCAGCCTCGACCTGCTGGGTTCACGTGATCCTTCCACCTCAGCTTTCCAAGTAGCTGGGACCACAGGCATGCGCCATCATACCTGGCTAATTTTTTATTTATTGTAGAGATGAAGTCTCACCAAGTTGCCCAGGTTGGTCTCAACCCCTGGGATCAGGCAATCCTCTCACTTCAGCCTCCCAAAGTGCTGGGATTATAGGCGTGAGTCACCATGCCTGGCCAAGTTTTCTAACTTCTTTTTTTTCCTCAGGGAAACTTTGGGGTTTTTTAAAAAATAAAGTCAGGGTAAAATACTATACAGAATTCGAAATAACAACTAAATAAATATCTATCCTAAAACTTTTCAAGTCAGATTCCATAAATTTTTGTTTAGTGAATTTTCTGTTTTAATCACTTGTTATCAAAACCATGCAATGTGAACAAATCCATAACAGAGTATATAAAAAGAATACTAGATTAAAATAAAGAGATTTTTTTTTGTCTTGGCTTTGTCATGAACTGTTTAAGATTGTAGGTGTGTATTCTAATGTTATTTGTTTTCTCTTCTCATATATAAAATGAGGTTGATAATAGCTTAAAGAAAGAGTAATATGTAAGCTTTTATTCTTTCATTCTTTCTCCTTTTACTATTGCTTTGCTTTTACTATATTCTAGTGTCTGCATTAGTTTTTGGAGAAAGACTGCTTCCAGGAGACGACAATTTTGTGGAGGAGGAATAAAATGAGGACTCAAAATACAAGTGGTAAATTTGGTAACAGAAATATTAATAAAGTAAACTTTAGGCTACATTATAAAAGATAATTAGGCATTTTTCAGGTGAAGTAGATAGAATATTACAGGAACAGAAAAAAATATCCAGATGAAGTAATAAAAGGCATGGTGGATCAAGAGAAATAGTGGGAAGCTCTGTGTTATAGGAGTTTAAGGACAGGTTAAAAGAGATTCTGATGATAAACCCACAAAGACAGATGTGAATAATTTTGTGCTGGAGTTGTTATACTAAGTCAGTGAATGTTAATTTTATGCTTTGGATACTCTGTATCACAGAAACAAGATTATCAAAACTTTTAAGAAATATTCTGAAAGCATATTACATATTCTGAAAGCAATATGTAAAACACACTAAAATCTTTGACATGGAATTCAATTGAGAGTTATCATAATATCTCAAGCAAAAAACAAGAAACAGAGGCACTGAAGCAGCAATTGAGAGGCTAAAATTGATTATATAATTATTTTGTTGAATGTGATGAGATTTTTTTGATCAACTTTATTGGAGAAGAAAATGATGGGAAAACATTAAAGAATATCTTGCAATATTCTGTTTTAAGAGACAAAGTGATAATACTGATGAAAATCAAGAACAGGGGTAGAATGCCTGGCATAATTGATTGCTTTGTGATTTGAATGAACCATGTTGAGCTAAAGAGTCTGGTGAAATCTCTGTTTGAATATGTTTAAAGTTAGGAGAAAAGCTAAGATGGAGATTGGGGTGACAGTGTCATAGTATAACTGAGGTTATATATTAGAAGAAAGTTTTAAGAAAGTGTGAAGAATGTGAGGAAAAAGTAAACCCAAAGACAGGACTTTCAAGGACCATTAGCAAATAAGGAAAGACGAAAACAAGAAGCAGCAACAACAAAAAAGAGGACATGGACAATTAACATTTTGAAAGGAAGAAAAATAATCATAAAATATCTCTGGAGCCAAGAGAGGGAAGGAATTAGGCAACAATATCTCAAAGTTATCCATAAAGTATACAATTAAACTGCTTTAGTCTTTTGTGTTGCTCTAATGGAATACCTAAGACGGGGTAATTTATTTTTTTAAAAAAAGATTTATTTGGCTTACAGTTCTACAAACTGTGCAAAAAGTATGGTGCCAGCATTTGCTTTTGATGTGGGCCTCAGGAAGCTTCCACTCAGGTGCTGGTGTGTGCACAAATCACATGGCAAGAGGGGTTGTGAGAGAGAGAGAGAGCAGAGAGGTGCCTGACTCTTTTTTAACTACTCACTGCTCTGTCCAGAACTAATAGAGTGAAAAAGAACTCATTCCCTTCCCATCTCTCCTCCACTATCCCGGATACATCCCCCCTACCCAAGCACCTGCCTTAGGCCCACTTCCACCACTGGCTATTAAATTTCAATATTATATATTTGAAGGTGACAAACATCCAAACTACATTTAGGTTCCCCCACCCCCGAAATTCCACAGAGATTATTGGGTTCAAGCACTAAGCAAAGTTCTAGTGGCTGGAGATTATATCAGAAAACAAAATAGAATGTTTCTTATTTTTTAAAATTCTAGTTTAACAAACCAGAACATAAATAGGTAAATAAATAGACATGCAATGTGTCTGGTAAAATGCTAAGAAAAAAAATTAAGCAGGTTAAGAAACAGAATGGTGTTGGGAGCATGTGTTAGTTAGCTCGCGTGGGCATGAAAGGTTTCTACAATAAGTAAGCATTTGGACAAAGACCAGCAGGAAGTGATGATGTGAACCATTTGGCTGTCTGCAAAGGTTGTGAGCAGAGGAGTGATTTTGTCTGAGAACATGTTAAAGGATCTTTCTGACTATGCACTGTTGTTACTTGATCATGAGTGGATAGATAGGGAGGAAACTTAAAGATAATTTAGAAACCTATTTTAGTAAAATAATAGTGGGAGATGACGGAATCTTGGTGTAAGTCAGAGTTTCTCAATTTACGTACTCTTGCCATTGGAAAAGAATAAATATGTTGTTGTGGGAGACTGTCCCATGCTCTGTAGGATGTCTAGTATCATTCTTGACCTCTACCCACTAAATGAAAGTGGGAATCCCATGATTTTGACAGTCAAAAATATTTCCAAACATCGTCCAATATCCCTAAGGAGGAAAATCGCCCCTGTATGAGAAGCACTGATTTCTGTAGATGATGGGGAAGTGATAGAAAGTGTTAATAGCTATATATTAGAGATAAAGCTGAAATAATTTTCTATGAATTGCATACAGACTGTGATACGTATACAATCTAGAGATGGTGCCTAGATTTTCTGACTTAAACAACTGGAGGATCAAATCACCATACCTAGATCCTAGATCTGGAAGACTAAAAGTGAAGTGGGAATTAGTTTACCAGTTTGGGCCTTATTAAATTTGAAAAACAGTTAAACATAAAAAAGAAATTTAAGGAAAAGTTCAGGTTGTGTATATAAATTTGGTTGCTATATGTGTATAAGTAGTATTTAAAGCCAAGGAAATGAATGTGCTTACATAGGTAATGGGAAGAGGTAGAAAAGAGAGTATATTCAGAAAGTGAGCTCTGCGACACTCCAAAGTTGAGAATTGGGGAAGATGGGGAGAATCTTCAGTGGAGTCTGAAGTGTGCATGTGTGTCTCTGTATGTGTGTGTGTGTGTGTGTGTGTGTGTGTGTGTGTGTGTGTGTGTACAGATGTTCTTTCTTTCTTACCTACTTTTCATGAATATAAGAGAATAAAAGGAGGAAAAATATTCATAATGCAGGTTGATGCCCACAGAATACCTTACTTTGTAGACATTTGTAGTGACACAGTATCAAATCAACTGTGCTTACACATTTTTCTTTTTATAAGAGCAGTCCCTTCCTTTAGGGAATTACCCCTCTCTTGGTGCTGGTACTAAACCATAATTTCCATCTCTTTAGCTACAATATAGAGACTGTAACCCAGCATTCTCTGGACTTGGGAGTTGCTGGCAGCCATAATCCCAGACTGGTGGAACAAAACTGGTACATCTAACAAATTCTGTCTCTATAAGGGAAATAAATGGAGAAGACTGACAGCAACATCTTGATGTCATCTGATACTCTGGTCTAGGATCTCTGGTGTTGAATATATTTTTTGCCTTCATAAATTTTGTTCTGTAACTATTCATCCCATCCTGCCTAACCTATTTCAAGTTGGTATTCTCTCACTAGCAACCAAAATTATTCAACCTAAAATAATAATGCAAAAATGAGTAAATAATGCCAACCACTGATCAAGCATGTTTTTAGTATTATGGCAGAAAATAGAACTTTGTTGAATAATCGTAGTATGATTTTACCTATGAATAATAATTTGTCTGTTTTATTTCTTATTCAAGGTTGATAAAAACACAGAGAAATCCTAAATTTTCAAAAGCTATTTTTTTTAACTCCTAAAAACAGTCCCAGAATGTTGAAACTACATATGCCTCAATGGGCAGTACAGGGAGTTATTTTATTGGTTTCATAAATTCATATGAAAACACAAATTAATATTCTATGTTAATGTTTAAAATGTCTTTACCTAAAAAAGTTAACATTTGAAATTATTATTTATTTTTTGAGTTGGAGTCTCATTCTGTTGCCCAAGCTAGATTGCAGTGCCACACTCATGACCACCCCAGCGTCAACCTACTGAACTCCGGCAATCCTTCTGGTTCAGCATTCCAAGTAGCCGGAACGACAGGCATCACACATGGCTAACTTTTTAATTTTGTGTAGAGTTGAGGTTTGGCCAAGTTTTCCAGGCTGTTCTTGAACCTGTGGGCTCAGGCAATCCTCTCACCTTGGCCTCCCAAGAGCTGGATTTATAGGCGTGAGCCACTGCACGCCCAGGCAACATTTGAAATTATTGAGATCCATCACATTAAGATACAATTGTTGGTGATTTGCTTTTATTTAAAAATGAATGTTAAGCTGCCTTGCTACTTTCACTTTCAGCTTTACAGCACAAATTAGATAACAAATAAAATTTACTAATAAGAGTGTATTTTCCAAAACAAAACCCAAATACGATAGTATTTTTATGCTTCATGAAAAGAATCCCTAGAAGCTATAATACTGAGTGATCTATCACAGAAACAAAGAACCGAGTATCACGTGTTCTCACTCATAAGTGGACCTTGAACAACTATTGTAATGTTATAAGAAAGGGATTGGCAGTAGTGGGAAACGGCCAGGGGAGGGGGAGGCACACTTCATCAACTAGGGTACCTGTATAATGAACATTTGTATACCTAACCCTGAATTGTACCTCACATATTTAAAATAAATAATTTTTTTAAAAAGAAAAGAAAACCCAGAGAGATAAACCAAAAAAAAAAGAGAAAGAACTAATTTTGTTGTTTATGTTTCTGTCATGTTTTTCATCCTGACCTCCTTCTGTTATTAATGCCAAGACATAGTTGATCAAAACTGCCTAGAATTCTCTGATTACTACTTTTATATTGAGATTTTAAAAATGATATTTATTATGTGAATTGTTATGAACAATAATTCATAATTGTGATGTTTCATTGCCTTATAGCATTAGTCTTCTTCATTAAGGAAGACTAAAGACGTCTAAAGACTACAGAAGAAATTTTTTAAGACTTGAAGAAAACTAACATTATAAGATGCTGAGACATAATTTATTAATGCTGGCATCCTCTTGATTACTCATTATTTTTCACTGTGTTCAAATTGCAGCATAATGAAACAGAGTGGTTATCTTGCCTCTAACACGTGAGTTCTAATGCCATTGACTCTTATCTTTAAGTATGAACAATAACAACAATCTTATTCCTAAGATTTATAAAAGATTAAATGAGTTTTATGTTTAAAGTGATAAGCTCAGGTCAACTGTGAAAATATTAGGCCTTTAAAAATATCTTTGGACATGATAAATATTCAATAAATATTTGCTAATATGTGGAGAATGATTGTACTCCATAAATACAGTTATGTCTGACATGGTTGATGATCATTATATAATTTGTGCTATTTTAGATGACTATGTAATATTCTTTTTCTACTGTTTGACAAGTAATGGTGGACACAAGAAAGTCACTTCACCTGGCTTAGTTTTGTCATCACTGAAGTGCAACTACAGAGATGTTATAGTGAGACAACCATTGCAGTCATTGTTAGAACATATCAAGAATATATAAGTATAAACTAAATAAATATGACTTTTTAAACTTTTATATAATTGCAAATTTACAAGTAATTGTCATAAATAATAAATAAAGGTCTCATGTACCTTTACCAAGTTACTCAAAATGGTAACATCTTGCAAACAAAATATGACAATAGGATATTGACATTGTTGCAATCCACCAATCTTACTCAGATTCCCCCAGAGTTACAAGTACTCCTGTGTGTGTGTGTGTGTGTGTGTGTGTGTGTGTAGTTTAATGCAATTTTTATCAAATGTGAAGATTCAATCATTATGAATGTCTCTTTTCTTGTGTCAATCTTCTTTTAATTTTTTCTTCTCTTCAGCAGTCATGTTAATCAGTCCAGGAAACACTTCAACTTAATTGGTTTAATACTTAATTTAAGAGTATTTCTCAATGCATTGAAGTGGAACTTTATGGTAGAGGACAGTTCTCAATATGTACAGAAAAGTAAGCAGGTCAAGAAACTGAAAATAAAATAATACACCAGCTTACAGTTGCCAAAGAAGAAATTAGAAATTAATAAATGTTATCATTACATTAAATGTTATGACATCATGAAGAAAGTATATTTTTTTAAAGTTAAGCAACATTGCTATAAACATGTACTAAAACAAAATATTTTGAATGTCATGCACTTGTCTGTTAGTGAATGAGAGCAAGATAATTTATTTAATTTCAATATCTAATTAGTGTGGCAAATTTCTATTATGTAAATCAATCATAGGAAATGCAGGTATGTGAAATCCATTATTCTCAATGTGCTTACAATATAAAAGAAAAAAAAAAAGGCCTGCATGTTCAAAAGAAGCAAAATGAGTGGTTTAGACAGTATGTTGTTAAGGAATATAGAAGTAGATGAGAGCAATAAAGACAACTGATATTCCACAAAAAAGATAGAGGATTATCTATATTTTCATAGTGGGAGATATCTGGGGAAAAAAAAAAGATACAGATAATGAGCCCACAGTATGGAAGAGAGAAAAATAGCTGACTTGGAAAATGAAGTTGACTAAAAGGAGGATTTATATTAGGGAATATGAGGAGATAATATTTCACTGATAAAGCCTGGGTTATTATATAGGATTCTTAAAAATAAGTATGAGATGCTGCTATTGAATTACAGATTCAAGATTAACACATCAAGCTGGAGGAGATGGCAGGCACACACTTATTTTAATCCTTCCATTCTGTGAGATACTGTGAGGTTGACATTCACCAGGCATAAGTGATCATGTTTTTAATTTATAACATCTTTTATCAAATTTTAACCAAACAAAAATCTTAATTTGTGCAGTTATATTTTAACCAGTATCCCAAACAACCTCTGACCATATAAATTGTGGGTGTCACTGATAAAACTGCTTGCACAGATACTGCTAAATTGCTATGTAATCAGGGTCTGATTGGGTCTGATTATGAAAGCACTCTTTAATGAGTATAAATGTTTGTTAGACTGTTAAAATTTCTTTTTATATTATTGCGTATTCATTATATAATGGTTATTTGTGAGACACTAACTGAAGAACATCTAGTCTATTTTTGTTAATTTTAGTTTTATTTTTGACTGACACATAATAATTGTACATGTTTAAGGGTACAATGTGTTGTTTTGATACATGTATACATTGTACAATGATCAAATCAGGGTGACCAGCATATCCATCACTTTAAGCATTTATTTATTTGTAGTATAGACGTTCAAAGACTCTTTTTTTAATTATTTTAAAATAATGTATATTTTAAAATATGCATTATTGTCAACTTAGTTTCCCCAGTATGCAATAGAACACCAGAACTGATTCCTTCTATTTGACAATTGGTACATGCTCACCAATTTTTCCTGATTATACTCTCCCCTACACTCCTTAGCCTCTGGTCACTATTATTCTACTCTTGGCTGCTACAGTATCTCTTTTTAGATTCCACAAATGAGTGAGAACATGTAGTATTTCTTTTTGTGCCTGGCTTGAAAATAACTAAGCTGAAGGCATAACAATATTTGACTTCAAAATATACTACAAAATGTAGTAACTAAAAAATCATGATACTGACATAAATTTCCCCTGTACGATGGTCACTTATAAACCTAACCCTGAATTGTGCCCCCCATCTTTGAGATAATAAATAAATAAATAATAATAATAGGCACATAGACTGATGGATTAAACTTGAAAAAGCAGAAATAAATTCACACACTCTCAGTCAACTGATTTTTTACAAAAATGTCAAAAGCAAACACTGAGGAAAGAAAAACCTCTTCAATAAATGGTGCTGGCAAAACTGGGTATCCACATTAGTTAAACCCTTATGTCTCACCATATAAAAAAATAAACTCAAGATGTATTAAAGATTTAAATGTAGGATCTGAAACTATGAAACTATTAGAAGTCATAAGAAAAAAGTTTCATGACCTTGGTCTGGGCAAAAATGTTTTGGATAAGACCATAAAAACACAGACAAAAAAGGCAAAAATAAATAATGGAATTACATTAAACCAATCCTCTTTTGCACCACAAAAAATCAATAGACTGAAGACATATATTACAAAATGAGAGAAAATATTTGCAAACTATACATCTTCTAAGGTGGTAGTATTCAAAACAATGTGTGTAAGGAACTCAAACAACTCAATAGCAAGAAAAAAAGTAAACTGATTTTAAAAATGGACAAATAGCTAAATAGACATTTCTCCAACTAAGACACAGAATAATGACTAGCAAGTATTTTTTTAAAAAGTTCAACTCCACTAATTTTTAGGGAAATGCAGATCAAAACCATCTCACTCTTGTTAGAAGGTCAACTATTTAAAAAAGATAATCTGGGGCTAGAAACTTGAGAATGTAAATTATGGCAGCTATTATGAAAAATGGAATGGAGTCTCCTAAAAAATTGAAACTGGAACTATCATATGATTCAGTAGTCCTGCTATTAAGTATATATTCAGAGGAAATAAAATCAGTATGTCAAAGAGACATGTGTACTCCCATGTACATGGCGGAATTATTCCCAATAGCTAAGATATGGAGTCAACCTAGTGTCTATCAGTGGATGAATGAATGAAAAAAATATGGTGTGCACACAATGGAATGCTATTCACCCATGAAAAAGTGATGAAATTCTATCATTTACCACAACAAAGATGAAGCTGGAGGACATATATTTTCTTCTGAGTTGAGGCTTCAATTTTAAAATGTTAAAAATAAATGATATTAACAGACTTTTAAGATTTTATTTTAAAATAACCAGCAAGCTAGGACATTATTATATAATTGATCAAAATCATGTAGTGCCAATTACCTTCTCAGAAAATAGCCTGTGCAACATTACACATTTAGGGGTTAAATAATGCTTGCCAAACAAAAGGTAGGAGTATTAACACTGATGAATTTTTATTTAAAGAAGAATATGTACTTTAATAAGTCATTTTTTTCAGTCCATAAACTATAGGTTTATAATATAAAACATATAGCAATTCATCAAATGAAAATATATACCTATTGATCATCATTAGCGTCAAAATCTTTGGGGTTTAATTTGATATTTCTCTGCAAAAGAAGCAACTGAGAAATCTAGACTTTAAAAACAGTACAGAGAAAGGTAATTCATACACACTTTTGCTATCTTTTAGTTTATATGTACCAGTTGAATGTACTGCCTTTCTATAAAGCTTACTCATCCCATTACTCTATTAATAGTAGGATTACCATCTCTTCTGGCCTTTTTGTAAAATCAGAGTACAAGTTTAAGATTCAGGAGAGAAAATATTACTTCAAATGAAAGAAACTTGGAGTAAGACTTGGGTAAATTCTGGAAAGCATGAGGAAGCAGATCCTAAGTTCTGGATCAACCTAAGGATTAGAATATATTGGGGAATCACAATGGAAATATAAAGAAGATGGTTTGTTGTGGTTAGAGTAATTATAACATCTTAAAATTATTTCTTATTGTTTGCCCCTTTCTTTCTCTAATAGTCAATGAAAAGAAAATGGATAATGTTCCATATTGTGATAAGTTTCATGTATCTATTTCTACTTAATCACTCCCAAATCCTTATTAAATATCTTTGTAATTTCCATTTTGTAGATGGGACCATTGAAACTCAGAATGGTTAAGGTGCCAGGATTCAAACTGTGCTTTTTTGTTTTGAAAGATCATGATAATTGCACAAATTTTATTTTGAAACTGTGTATATAATAAACACACATGTATTTATTTAATCTTCCACCATTTTACTATTTAAACACTTATTTCAATCCCTCATATCTTTATCTTGTTTTCTATAAATCTCTACATCTACTGATACAACTTTAGATATGAATAATGCTGAAACATTAACTTATAAAGTAAGTTACAGAAGTGAATTTATTTAAGAAAATTAATAGATATTGTCAAGAAACACAGTCAGAAGATTTTACATACTGCAACATGTTATTGTTTTACTATTCTATTTGTTTTATCTTTACAAAATATACTATTTGTTTTATCTTTGCAAAATATAGCAGTCACGAATGTTCCTTAAATGTTTCTTTCTTCATGTTACTCTGGGACTAAATCCTACATTAGAGTCCTATTGTGATTTTATTATAACAGGGAAAAAAACTCTCTTTAATGGATACTCTCAGCTCTCTCTGTTTCCACGTTTCCATGCAATATATTCCAAGAACTACCATATCAACCTCTTATTGTTTCATGGGAACAACAACTGGATACATCAGATGGAAAAGAACTGTGTTTTGCACCCACGTACAAATGCGTTTGTGTCTGCCTGAAGTCTTTGTTCTAACTCAGTTTTAACTAGGAAAAATAACCCTTAGTCTATCTTTCCTCTTGTGTTCTCAAATCACACTCTGTCATTTGTTCTATTTCTCTCTCTTTCCTGTAGCCTGTCCATTTTTCTTTATTTTTGCCTTTCTCTCTTTCTCCTTTCTTTCTCTCTTCATTTCTTTCTTTTCTTTTTATTTGTTTGTTTGTTTATTTATTTTTAAATTGTGGGGTACAATTCAGGGTTAGATATACAAATATTCATTGTGCAGGTACTCTTGTAGATGAGGTATGCCCCCCCCCAGGCAGATCTAGACCTCTGTCAATCCCACCTCCTCGCCACCCCCCTGACAGTTTGTCGCTAATGTCAATCCTTTTGTTATAGTAGTAGGGTGGTTGTTCAAGGTCCACTTATGAGAGAGAACATGTGATATTCAGGTCTTTGTTTCTGTGAAAGATCACTCAGTATTATGAACTCTAATTCCATCCAGGTTGCTGCGAATTTCATGATTTTGTTCTTCTTTGTGGCTATGTAATATTCCATTGTGTATATGTGCCACATTTTTTTATCCAGTTCTTTTTTGATGGGCAGCATGGTTGGTTCCATGTTCTTGCTATTGTGAACAATACTGCAATAAACATACATGTGCATGTATCTTTAAATAGGGTGATCTGAGTTCTTCGAGGTATGTTCCCAGTAATGAATCGGATTTCAGGGTCATATGGAAGGTCAATTTTTAGAACTTTTACGAATCGCTGCACTGTTTTCCACAGAGGCTGTACTAGTTTACTCAAACTGTAAGAACCTTAGAAAATGCAGTAGACACTCTTATAGAAGCTGGAACTGGCAACCAATTCCTGATCAAAACCCGAAGTGCCGATGTCATAATAGATAAGATAGACAAGTGGGACCTCATTAAATGGAAAATCTTCTGCAAGGCCAAAGAAACCATCAAGAAAACAGGGAGACAGGCCACAGACTGGGAAAAAATATTTGGCAACTCCATGTCTGACAAAGGCCTAACATCAAAGATCTACAAGGAATTCAAATGTGCCGAAAAGAAAAAAACAAATGGCTCCATTACAAAGTAGGCAATAGATATGAATAAACACTTCTCAAAAGAAGACATACGAGCGGTCAACAGATACATGAAAAAATGTTCAGTTTCACTAGTCATCTTTTCTTTTTTCTTTCTTTCCTTCTTTATTCATTTCTTTCTTTCTTTCTGATGTTATTTCAACAATTTTGGATCTCTTGTGACGAGTATTGGAGAAAGTTCTTTTTCTTCAATTGAGATTATTGAAAAAACTAGAGTCTAAAAAAATTATATGCACTGATTATCTTTAATTATCTTAATTAAAGCAGCAATTAATGATTATACTTTAAAAGACTAATCTGAATGTATTTATGTGGTTATATTCTATAGAAACAAAACTATGCAATATATTTACTGTGTGTGCTTTAAGCAATCAATAAATATGAATTAAACTGGTTTTATTGCTATATAGATAATATTTTGCTCTTAAAATGATTTGTGAATTTTTTTGTTGTTGTTCAAAGCGACTTGGAGATCATCTGGTTAAATTTCCCTATTTATTTTTTTCACCAAATATTTATTTCAGAACTTTCCTTTTACAGCTGGGAAAACTTAAGGCTAGAAATGAAAGTAATTTGTTGACTGAGGTCAATGAATAAATCAGTCACAGAGCCAGGAGACAAAACTAAGATATACTGAACAACTATGTACAGAGTCTGTGCAAAATGGCTAATATGCATAGTACCATTTAATCTCAGTCCATCCTTAAAGTAATTATAATGACTTTAAAGGGACCAATAACGAGGAGATGAGAAACTTATCAAGCTTATCAAGATGATATACCATGAAAATCGGTATTCATTTTACCTGAACACAAAGTTATGGTAAAGCATACCATGAAAGATTTTATAGTTGATATACCATAAAAAAAAGTTGATTAGCAAATATAATGAAGAAAGGAAAACTTGCATGAATGTGCTTTATGCTAAACTCTCATTCATATCTATTAACTAAGAAGATTTCCACTGCAAAAGTCAATGCACATCATATCACACTCTTCCTACTCCTCCTTTTCTCTGATACTATTGCTGCTGCTACTATCACTACTATTATTACTAGCACTACCTACACTACTCATGCAACCATATTATAATAGGTAAAAAAAATTGTGTACAATATTTGCCAGAACCTTTCTTAATTATATTCACTTAAAATGTACAACCCTGATGTGAGATAGCTGTTGTTCATTTCTTCCTCTTGAAGAAAGAGGTAAAAAGTACATAAAGGTTAAATAATTTGTTTGAGGGAATAAAGGACAGTGAATAGATATTATTGCCACATGCCAAATGGAGGCAGAATAAGTATAGAACTTGCAGGCTCTATAAAAAAGTGAACACATTCTAGAAACAAAATTGTCTTTGGCCATGTTTGCGGAAAATATGGAAGTACTTCCTAGGATTAAATCACACTTATGTTTCTCACTGTTTTATAAATTTGGCCGAATTGTGTTTGAACTTTATCACATTGATTTTTCTCTTCTATAAACTAGAGATAACACTTACTTCATAGGATACAGTTACAGTTAAATTAAGTTGACTATTAAACATTTGATTGGCACTTTGTTCATGGTTGATTTTTTTAGAAAACACTTGCTTTTGTTTATTTGTGTCATGCATCTTTGTTTGAAGTTACGAGAATATGATTATTGGTAACCTGACTTAGTAGGGCACATGTACATAAAAAAAAACTGATGTTCATGTGCATTAAAAAAACTGAGTTTATGAGTGTAAGAAATTGATATTGCTCAAAAAACTTTGCGTTATTATTTGGTTATATGCTTCTTGCCACATTTTAAATAAACATAGCAAGTTCTGAGTTAAGAAATGGAATAAAAATGACTACCAAAAGTAAAAGTAATAAATTATTATTACTACTAAAAATTGTCAGGTAAAAATATATATGCTAAGGACTAGAGGGCATGCCATCCAAACTACTGCCTCTAACATGAGCTATGGAAGTTCAGTTCAGAGCACAGTTCAAAGACCAGATTACAAACACAAATGAACAGTTTTCCTATCACAAAACCAACCTCTTTGGAACTGTAAAATTATTCATGAGAAAATTTTAAATCCTTTTAGATATACTTCCCAAGACTTTGTCATTTAAAAAAAGTGAAGGGGAAAAAAAAGTCAGTCAACTGCTACTTTCTACCCTTCTTTGTTTATAAAATATTTTTTACTTGAAGTGCCCTGTATAGAAAAACCAAATTCGTAGCAATATGTAAGTCACTTCATTGTAACAGCCTGGAAACCAAGATGATTAATGTGTATCTCTTAATATATTCAAACTGTTGTGTCTACGTGCAAAATATTCTTCCTCAGTTCTGCATATAATATATGCTACAACACCTTGCCAAACACAAAGATTGAATTGTAATAAAGAAAAGAATTTATCAGAGTAATATAAGGTAGCATAGCTTTTCATAATAAGAACCTTCAAGGAACATGAACTTTACTATGAAATATTGTTTATTTTTTTACATTCAAACATATGTCACAAAAGCTTGTGGAACAATGTGATATCTTCTTATTAAGTGTAATTTTCCAGAACTCATGCACAATTTTTTTTGAGAGTGCGAATATAGTTGCCTTATTTTCTTACATTTGCACAATGTTAATAAAATATTTTTAAATCCTCTAAATTAAAAGAGAGAGAGAGAGAGAGAGAGAGAAGTAAAGACAAACTTAATGAACATTATCCGGCATGGAGAGTAAGTTTTAATTTTTGTTCATGTACTTTTGAATTTTTTCATGGAACTAATGTGAACATGAATAATTACAAAAGGTTTTATAAATAAATTACTCGTGGTTCAAATCAATAATATATTAATATATGAATTATGCATTACAATTTTATTAAATGAAAAACATTCTCTCTTATTATTGCTACTCACTACTATTATTTTTCCATAGCATACACATAAGGTAATTTATCATAGCTAAGGTTAGGGAGAAAGCGAAATAACTAATTGAATACTTGTGAAAAAAATAAATGTCCAGAGTTGAGGACATTTCTTCCCTAGATTATTCTGAAAGTATATTATAATATTTTGCTCTTTTTTGCTTCTGAAAATATAAATTAAGATTATAGTACCATTAACAAATTGAAATTTATCCTTGATATAGAACTTAGATAAGTAGATTTTGTTTGATTAAAATTAAACTTCATTAATGTACTAGAAATCATATAAACTATTGCATCAGGCCGGAAGTGGGGAATACTGACTAGAAAACAAGAGGGAATGTTTGGGGTGGTGGTACTATTCTGTTTCTTTTCTGGAGTGGAAGGTATACAAGTTACATACATATGTCAAACTTCATCAGACTGTGCAATTTAAATGGATATATTTTATTATATATAAATTATACATTAAACACTGGTGATTAAAAATAAAAGCTAAACAAATCCACAAGTATTTGAGTGCCTAGTATGTGTCAAACTGAAGTGTAATTCTTAAATTCTAAGTTTAGAAACAGCTTTGAAAATGTCTTTGTCAAAACAATCACCTCTGTGTTGTTCTGTGCATTTCGAGACATGTGTATCGCTTTCACAGAAGCATTACTTCAGTGAAAAGCTGAGTGTCAATCATTCTGCCTTAATTTATTTTTCAGTGCCCATATGACCAAAGTGTCCTACTAAGTTCTAGGGAAAGGAAGTAATAGAAATAAAATCCAGAATTTAAGCCTTTAAAGATTTAACAATTGAGTGAGGGATTTAAAATTTTTAACAACCTTGAAAAAGGAACAAGTAAATGAGTGCAAATTAAAATAGCACAGTCATGGTGCAAGTCATGTAGTATAATAAATGAAGAAAACAATTAGAGTGACTTGGGTTACTCAGGAGAGGTGCAGTGGTGATTGGTGTTTTCAGCCAGGCATTAAATGAGAGGAGATATAAGTTGGAGAAGAAAAAGGAGAGCGGCTGATTTTGAACAGAAGGGGACACTGAAAGCAGTTTCTAGTGAAGTCAAGAAAGAACTGTCCTTGCAGTATCCAGCTGTTTCTATTGAGGGCCTCTACTTCATAATATGTCCAGCCCCATTAAGTTCCTATTCACACTGGTCTCAAGACACAAGGAGGCTGTGGTTCCCTAGGGCCTCCCCAATCTCTTGCTACTTTGAAGCAAAACATTTCTTTTCTTTCTTTTGTGACAGTTAAGCCAGCAGACATTTTCAAGAGATCAGTAGTTTTAAACAAATCTATGGGAAATAAAACAACAGCAACAAATTCCAAAGTATATATTGTTTCTGAACATATGATTCAGTCTAATTGCTTAACATTTTTTGATGTAATATAGTGAATAATACGCTGAATGTTGTTTCTTTCCTCACTCAGTCTGGAAAATTCACAACCTGAATTATTTTTAGGTTTTGCTGGCAATTCTGATACACTCAGTGAGATTCATGATTCTTCCAAATATTAAGAGTTTAGTCCTCCACCTGATTATAATCTCCATGTATGTCTTAGGTACCCACAGCAGCACTCTTACCAATGTCTTTTTCTTCATCTTCTTCTTAGCAAGATATTTTTGAGTGCAGAAAACAGAGAGATATTAAAGCTTTCTAGAAAGAGACAAAGAGGTAGGTGTTTATTGTAATAATGCGTAAGGATACAAAATACATGGCAAATGAATTCTGCCTATTACAGAATACATGCTACAACAGTCATTTGGAGAAAGACGTCTACTTCTCAAACAATGTGGAAGAGGGAATTGAAATAGAAATATACTGGGCTGTATCAGATATAAGAAAATCAGCAAGGAGCAAAACAGACTGGTTTTTTCTTTTTGATTTTTATTTTCATTTTTAAAGATGTGAGGTAAAATTCAGGATTAGATATACAAGTGATCATCATACAGGTAAAGTTTGGGTCTAACTTTGGTTCCCACTTCTCCAGGTTTGAGATCAGGTTCATTTATTGGTCTTGTGTCCCCACACCCTCCCCTGGCAGTATCCTGCAACTGCCAATCACTTTCTTATAGTATGGTAAATGTTCAGGGTCTGCTTATGAGTGAGAACATGTGGTACTCAGTTCTTTGTTTCTGTGATAAATCATTGAGTATTCTGGACTCTAAGTCCATCCAAGTTTCTTCGAAGTCAATATGTTTGTCCTTCTTTATGGCTGCATAATATTCCATTGTGTATATGTACCACATTTTTTTTATGAAGTCCATTTTCGATGGGCAGCACGGTTGGTTCCATGTTTTTGCTATTGTAAATAGTGCTGCAATAAACCTGCAAGTGCAGGTATCATTTTTGTAGAATGATTTCAGTTCCTCCAGGTATATTTCCAGTAGGGGAATTGCTGGGTCATATGGAAGATCAATTTGTAGTTCTTTTAGAGATTGCTACATTATTTTCCACAGAGGTTGAACTAGCTTGCGTTACCACCAGCAGTGTAGAAGCATTCCCTTTTCTCTGCAATCTCACCAACATTTGTTGCTTTTTGTTTTATTAATGATGGCCATTCTTACTGGGGTTAGGTGGTATCTCAATGTGATTTTGATTTGCATTGCTCTGATGATTAGTAAGACTGACCACTTTTTCATGTGTCTGTTGGCTGCTTGTATAACTTCTTTTGGGAAGTGTCTATTCATGTCTTTTGCCCACTTTTGCATGGGGCTGTTTGTTTTTTTCCTTTCACCACATTTGCATTCCTTGTAGAACCTGGATGTTAGGCCTTTGTCAGATTTAGAGTTGGCAAATATTTTTCTCCCATTTTGTAGACTGTCTCTTTGATCTCTTGATGGTTTCTTTTGCTTTGCAGAAGCTTTTCTATTTGATGAGGTCCAACTTGTCTATCTTATCTCTTATGGCATAGACATCTAGGGTTTTGTTCAGGAGTTGGTTGCTTACTCTGATTTCCATAAGAGTGTCTCTTGTGCTTTCTAAGATTCTTATAGTTTGAGGTTTTACATTTAGGTCTTTGATCCATTTAGAGTTGATTTCTGTGTATGGTGATAGGTAGGGGTCCTGTTTCAGTCCTCTGCATGTGGTCAGTCAGTTTTCCCAACACTATTTACTGAATAGGTTCTCCTCTTCACAGTGGTTGGTGGTGAAGGCTTTGTTGAAGAGGAGTTGGTTGATAAATTGAGGTTTCACTTCTGGAATCTCTATCCTGTTCCATTTGTCTGTATGCCTGTTCTTGTACCAATACCAGGCTGTTTTGATTGTTGTAGCCTTATAGTACTGGTTAAAGTCTGGAAGTGTGATACCTCCTGCTTTTTTTCTTCTGCTAAGGATTGTTTTGGCTATCCATGGTTGTTTATGATTCCATGTGAATTTCTGTATTGTCATTAAGATCAGAGTGGAATGATGTTAGTAATTTAATGGATATTGCATTGAATCTGCAGATTGCCTTTGGTAGTACGGAAAGAACCAATGTTGGTTCTTTCTACCTATCTATGAGCATGGAGTATTTTACCATTTGTTTGTGTCTTCTTGGATTTTTTTTGATCAGTGTTTTGTAATTTTCATTGTAAAAGTTTTTCACTTCTCTGATTAGAAAGATGCCGAAGTATTTCATTTTTGTGGCTATTGTGAACGGAATTGTGCTTTTTATTTGTTACTCTGCCTGTTTGTTGTTGGTGTATAAGAATGTGACTGTCTTTTGCACATTTATTTTTATTCTGAGAGTTTGCCAAAGTTCTTTAACAGTGCAAGGAGGTTTTTGACAGATTCTCTTGGATTTTTAGGTATAGGATCATATTGTCAGCAAATAGGAATAACTTAACTTCCTCTTTTCCTATTTGGGTACCTCTGACTTTTTTCTCTTGTCTAATTGCTCTAGCTAGGACTTCTAAGACATTGTTTAGCAGGGAAAGTGAGAGTGGGCAGCCTTGTCTTATTCTGGTTCTCAGGAGAAATGCTTCATTTCAGTCCAGTTAGCAATATGCTGGCTGTGGGTTTATTGTAGATGGTGCTTACTATTTTGAGGTATGTTCTTTCTATGCCTAGGTGTCCTAGGGTTTTTATCTAGGGTTTTTCTGGATCTAATGATAAAATCATGTGATTCTTGTTTTTACATCTGCTGATGTATTTAATTACATTTATGGTCTTGTGGATGTTGAACCAACCCTGCATCCCTGAATGATACCTAATTGGTCATTTTGGATGATGTTTTAGATGTATTATTGGACGTGACTTACTAGAGTCTCATTGAGGATTTTTACATCTATATTCATCAGTGATATTGGCCTGTAGTTCTCCTTTTTAGTTGGAGTTTTACCCGGTTTGGGTATCAGTGTGATGTTAACTTTGTACAATTATTTGGGGGAGAATTATTTCTCAATTGCCTGGAATACTTTCAATAGGATTGGTATCAGTTCCTCCTTATATGTTTTGTAGAATTCCTCTGAAAAGCCATGTGATCAAGGGCTTATTTTTGTAGGTAATTTACTTATGACAAAGTCAATTTCCTGGGTTGTTATTCTTTTATTTAATTAGACATGGTTTTTTTTTTTTTAACTCATGCAATGGGATATCTAAGAGGAAAGACAGAGCAAGCTTTATTCAGAGAAGTTCAGGTGCTGTAAACGTATACAGCAAGACCTAATGAACTTGAGAAAGGCTTTCTACAAGAAATTAAGGTTAAATGAAGGGCTGAAAATGTGTTGAAGTCAGCTAGCTTAAAAGTGGATGGACAGTATTGTAAGGGCTTGACACTTACATGAAATTTGGCTCCTGCAACCAGTTACTTCTTTGAGTGCTGTTTTCACAGGAACCATGGAAAATCTCCAAGCATCTAAAGCACAAATTGACACCAGAAAATCCACATCCATTATTACAAAATTTAAATAATTAAAAAAAATTGTTCCTGTATTCTAAGGTTGAATTCACTGCTTCATTTATTTAATAAATAGTTATTAAGCTTCTACTATGGGAACATTCTTATTCTAAGTAAAACAAAAGCAAGAGTGAACAACTAAGATGACCAAACTCGTTAATTTGTTATGAACCATCGCAGTGATAGCATTGAAAATGCCACATCCTGAAACCCCCCACCGCAGACTCACATACATCAAAACATTTGATGACTCTAAAAAAAAGGCACATTACATCTTTGACTTAATAGAACTGAAATTCCAGGTCGACAAAAACATATTCTTCTGCATGTGTGAACTGTCAAAAAATGCAAAGAAAAAAAGCAAAGTAAGACAGTGGAAATAAAAATAATGGGATTGGAATTTTTGGCATGTTATTCAGGAAAAACTTATTTAAGGAAGCTGCAGTGCCAGACCCCCCCAAGAAAAACCCTAAAGGGATGGTAGTGTCCTAAAGGTCAATAAATGACCTGGAGACAATGAATGAGACATGGGCATTAATCAGGATCTCACTTATAGGGAAAATGCTCTAGGAGAAGCCGGCTACACAGGAAAATACTGCTACCAATTGTAGAAGGTACAAGGGTTATGTAATATTTTCCAAGGGCACAGTTTATGGTTAAGTGTGAAAAAGTCGCATTTCTAGTATGCAGGTTTAGTATGAGAAGGCACTGAAACATATGTCACAAGTACACACATGGCTGCAATTTCTTTCTCAGAGTGTAATTATTAGTATTATGAGGACTTAAAACGTGAACTAAAGCCTACCAAAGTTTATAGGCATTGATGCAGGTGTGTCCAATATGGTTTGAACTAACCCTGGTGGTGACTGTCTCAAGGAAGGATAAGTGAGAACATTCACTATGCATAACTCCAAGATGTGGTCAGCAGGCATGGGGACAATTCACCCAGGGCCTTAGTGTGACCTACATCTCCAGGCATGGAGACTAAGAGGAAGGGGACATCCTGGGTTGGCGATCCCCAGGACCCCTTCCAGTCTCCAAACTCTTGCTTGGGGTATATCCAGGGTGTACTTATGCTGTCACTGAGTATGACCGTAGTGGTATTACGGCAGAATCTCAACTAAAATGAGAAAGCTAGGCCATGTAAATATCTAGAGAAGGGCAAATTTTCTAAGGTAGCCGAAGGGAGACCAGCTTAGGCCAAGTCTTGCTTGGAATGTTTTTATTCTCAGTATGATGGGAACCAATGAAGAATCTAAAGTAAAATATAAGTTATTAACATGCTACTTTTAAAAGCATAATTGTTTCAAAAAGTGCTGGAAAGTTCATTGTTTACTTAGTTTGACTTATGGTTTTTGTTCTATATTTTTTGCGTAATATTTTAATGGGAAAATCAAGTCTTCAAAAATTGTAGTTGGAATTTTCAGTATTCAGAATTTTTTAGCATAATGGAATATTTTCTTATTTGTTATTACTGCTTTGAAGAATATACTATATATATTTAAACATTATATGCATTCTAAAATCAAGTGCACATGAAAAAGCCATATGATCATATGTGTGCTCATAGGAACTGAGAAAAATATAACAATAAATATTAAGCAACTAATAGTGATTATCTCAACGAGTGGAAGTGAAACGAGTAGGATAATAATGATTTTCACAGCAAAATAATATTTGATTTTTGTATAATTATAAATATAATTTTATATTCCTATTCTTAATAATATAATGTGTTTATATTTTTGTTTTAATGTCTTTCACATGTGTTATCATTATCACTACCCCTATTCTTTTTTCTCACATCATAGCAGTTAGCATAACAGGTCATATAAACAAAAAGAAAACCAAAAAGGAAATAAACTGAAAATAAATACAGCTATTGAATACAAAGTCTCCAGGCACAGTGGCTCATGCCTATAATCCTTGCCCTTTGGGAAGTGGAAGTGAAAGGAATGCCTGAGCTCAGGAGTTTGAGACCAGCCTCGGCAACATGGCGAGATTTTGTCTCAACAATAAGTCAAAAAATTAGCTGGGTGTGGTGGCGCGTGACTGTCGTTCCACCTACTTGGAAGGCTGAGGTGGAAGGATCAGCTGAGCCCAGGAGGTCGAGGCTGTGGTGGCTGAGCGTGTCACTGTACTCTAGCCTGGGCGACAGAATGAAACTTCTACTAAAAAAAACGCCATCTAATAAATTTAATATTTTTGAAATGTTTGCACATAAATACTCAATTTTTATATAATTATAAATGTGATGTGCTATTCTACATGTTTATTTATTATAATGAGAAGTGCATTTTTCAGATTTGATATGTGATTTTTAAAAATATGTATTATTTGTGTGGACAACATGGAAAATTATTAATTTTTTGAGATGATTTTATCTTAAATGCTACCATCATTTAAATATTGTTTTGAAATAATAAATATTATAATAACAAAAATAACCTTGTACTATAGCTATTTCCTCTTGGAAAGTACAATGTGAATAAATGTTATTTTTATATTTAATATGATGTATACATTTGCCATTTTTATTGTCTTTATCACTGTGTCTTAAAACAATATTTGCATTTTCTGACTGAAAATGTTCCCCCAAACATTTGCTAAATAATGAATAAATGAAGACAAATAGTTGACTTAGCTGCATTTTTTTAAAACAAAACTTAGGCCGGGCTCAGTGGCTCAGCCTGTAATCCCAGTATTTTGGAAGACCGAAGCGAGTGGATTGCCTTAGCCCGTGGGTTCAAGACCTACCTGGGCAACTTGGCGGGACCTCGTCTCTATAATAAATAAAAAATTAGCTAGGTGTGGTAGCACGCACCCATAGTTCCAGCTACTTAGAAGACTGAGGTGGAAGGTTCGCCAGAGCCCAGCAGGCTCAGGGAGCAACCACTGCACTCCAGTCTGGAGCAACTCCACTCAGGGAGCAACCACTGCACTCCAGTCTGAACTACAGAGTGAGACTCCTACTCAAAACAAACAAACAAACATATTATATACATATATATATATATATGTGTGTGTGTGTGTGTGTGTGTGTGTGTGTGTGTGTGTGTGTGTGTGTGTGTGTGTGTGTGTGTACATGTATAAATTATTCCTTGAAAACTAAATGGGATTTCTTGTATCTCTGAAGTTCCTAAACAAAAATTCACATAAGCTTTTTAAAAAATTATTGTAATATATAATTGTTTTAAAGCATTATGGTTCTATACTGATATTATCAGTTTCAATTAATACTCACAAATATATGGATAACTATAAAAATCTTTCAAAATATTTATTACACTATGTCACTAACTTCAAAGGTAGAAAATAAATTTTAATAAATTATGCCTTCTTGGGGAAGTTTCCATAGACTTTATCTCCATACATAAAAGGTATGCATTTAATTTTCAATGCAAAATACAGGTTTGATTGTACTGTAATTTGTATTCAACATTTTCATTAGTGTCTTTGGGGACAAACCAGTTTCTAAAGGGTTTGAAAGCTGGTGAAATAAATTAAATAATGAAAAGCTTGAGTACTTCTCACTATCATTGTTGTTTTAAAACCTGAAACTAAAAGATGAAGGTAGCACTGGTTACAGCCTTCAAATATACTAAAAAAAATGGTTTTCTCATGGAAGTGTACAGTTTTGCTTCTAGAAAAAGAAGACTAGATAAAAAAAACAACCAGTGGATTTGGATTGCAGCATTATGAACTCAAGTTTCCATTAATTTTCAACACTGTGGAATATTTGCATCTGTTAAGCCCCCAAACTTGAAAAAAATGTAAGTAAAAATAAACAAATCCAATTTTTTTGTTTCCAATGAATTAAGTATAAACAAGAAAGTGAAGAAGGTTCTGTTCATATTTCAGTATTCCATATTACCTACTTAAAATTTTTTTAATTGTGGCTATAAAGATGTTTCTTTACAAAGGATTTCAAGAGGAATTTTCATTACTTTTCTAAAATGTCACAAATTCCATAGGAAATTCTGATTGTATGCAGTAGCAGGCATTTATTCATGTTAGCAGGCATTCACATTTATTTTTGATCATGAATTCTTTAATTATACAAAATACCTGCAAGCCAATTTAGATAACAGCATTTTTTACTACACATTCATAAACACATAATTTAAGTAGTGAATGGTATTCAGTATATATGAATATTGTGTATATTTAATTAAGTAGAAATAGCCACTAAGAGGCAATAACAAGAAACAAATATATAATTTTATGCTTTAATATAGTCACATACTATATAAACATTTATACTACACAAATTTACCTTATAAATAATGTATTATCCCCAAATAAATTGTATATTATAAAATTTTCTACAAAATTAATGCCTTTATTCATGGAACATTTTATTTTAACTTCTTTGAAAATAAATTCTTCAGTGAATCATGTAATTGCTACAATAAATGGAGAATTTAACAAGTCTTTTCTCAATTCCATTACAGTAAAAGTTTGAGGATTTTGTATGGTTATTAGGTACACAATTACTATTTTCCTTAACAATCTGTAATCAAATTCTTCATATGGTTCATATTCTTGCGTGGAGTAATAATTGTAGAAAGAGTAAAAATTTTACATTTGATCTAGGATATTCTGAACATTTGGGTTTTTGTTGTTGTTTAATGTTCTTGTGAATATAAACACAGTGAAACTCCATCATTGTAAATACAAATACACTCACGAACAAGAAAGAAAGATATACCAGAGAGAAAGAGAGAGAATGAAAGAGAGAGAATGAATAATACAAAGTACTAATGCACAGAGACTCTGTAAAGAAAACAATTTAGAAAGATCTATCAACTAAGAGCTCAACAAAAATAACAACTCTACTAGAAGTTAGGTAAGAAACAAATAAATAAACAAATTACTTCATACTTGAAAGACACCTACTGGTAAATTTAAAGAAATAAAACAGAAATTGATGTGGAATCTAACTTTTGAATAGATTCAAATTTGATTATTAGTTTTTATATTTTTTCAAATCCCAGTGAATATGTCCCTACTATAAGTAATCATAATTAAATACGTTATTTTCACTTAGACTCACTTTTCTAAATTATGAAATGGGGGTAAAAAAACTCTCCCTTTACCTTATATTGTTTTGTTGAACATTAAATTATATGAGAATATACTTCATAAAATATAAAGTAAAACAGACATGAAGTTGTTAATATTAGGTTGTCTCTCAACTTCCTGTGATAATGCTACAATTCCCTTTAAAAGCAACATCTGGGATGTTGCAGCTCATAGAAAAAATAAAAAATATATATAGCTCCATTAGCAGACACTTAGAAATAACCTTCTGATTTGGCTTTTAAGAAAGCCAATTTTATGTCGGTTTCAAATAAGTGAATGATAAACTGACTGCCAAAGAGGTCAATAGCTTAAAAGTTGTAGTCGTGGATATGAATAAAATGCAAAAACCATACTTTTTTTCTAAATCATTGGCTATATGAGAAAAAATGTGGGTACAGGATCTTAGAAGCGTAAAAGTTAATACGTCTTGTGCTAAGGAAGCTACAAACCCCTATGGAAATTGAAGCCAGAATGAAACATGTTTTAAGGATATTGTCTAATAGGTATTCAATTCTGAGAAACATGCAGCACATGTAATGCAAACAACCTGAAAGGTATGTAATAAAAATTAATTCTCAGAGTGATATTTCTGTTCAGTAATGTCAGAGGAAAATTCTATTTGTAAGAGACTTGGATACATTTAGTTCATCAGATTAAAATACAAGGCTTTTTAATATCTAACTCTAATTTAGCCTTTCAAGCTTGCTGTTCACTCCAGAACCCTATACACATTGTGTGTGAAGAGTCTGCGTTTTATAACTATAATTTTTTTTTGCTGATAATTCTACTCGGAAAGAAGTACTTTTTATTTGGACATAATAGTTGTATAATGTACTTATAGGGTGTATGAATTTTTTGGATACATGTATACAATTTGTAATTACCAAATAAGAGTGATTGAGGGACACATCACCTTAAAAATTTATGATTTTGCTATGTTGGGTAAATTTCAAATCTTCTCATCTAACTATTTGAAAATACAATTAATTCTTGCTCACTATAATTTTCTCAATGTGTTACTGAATACTAGATATTTTATCTAACTGTATTTTTGTACCCATTAGCCATCATTTCTTCATTGCCCCTTCTCCTCTTCCCTCCCCAGCCCTTGCTAATCACCATTCTACTCTCTGCCTCTAGAAGATCAATTTTTTTAAGCTCCTATATATGAGAGAACATGTGATATTTCTGTGTCTGGCTTATTTTAATTAACACGTTTACATCCAATTTTACTGATCTTGCTGCCAGCAACAGGATTGTATTCATTTTTATAGATGGATAATATTTCATTGTGTATAAATATCACATTTTCTTTTTGCATTCATTTTTTGACGGACACTGATTGATTTAGCTATTGTGACTAATGTTGCAATAAACAGGGAAGAGCAGGTATCTCTTCAATATACTTACTTTCTGTAGGAAGAAGTGCTTCTTTAGGTAAACATTCCTTCACCAAATGAATATCTCAGAAGACTTTATCTTTTAAAATATAGAAAGCATATTAGGGGAAACCACATTAAAGTATGTCCAGTCAAATTTATTTATAAAAATTAAGTGACCACAGGAGCAAAAAAGCATTATAGTGCAAAACTATTTCAGACATATTATATTTACTTTTTTACTCTAACCGAAAATCTTTGAGAATTATGCATTTCATTGGTCACAAATTATTTCCTTATTGATAGATAAAAATCAGCAGAGAACTCAGAAATCTACAAACTGCATATACAAATTGGTTGAAATTGGTCAGTATGATAAAAATCAAATTCTAATTGAGCATTATTAACTATGGAGCCCAGGTTCAGAATCAGAACCTTTTACTTCACAGAAATACTCTGAATATCTTTAGCTTCATTTCTTATCTCATCTGAGAGTTCATGCAGGCAAGAGAAAAAGTTTAAAAAGCAGAAACTGAGATCAGATGTGAAAAATAGAAACTAGCATACAAGTTATATGGTTGTCTATTCAATGTTAAAATCAAAGGTTAAAAAAAAAAATCCTTTTCAACTGAGATCAACATTCAGGAGTTTCTGACTCAGAGAATCAGTAGCAGATCCAAGTGGGTATACAGGAATCATTTGAGAATATTTTGGAATAACAGGATGGTGGATGTCTCCACATTCATTCTAACAATATTACTACAGCAACTGGGGAGGGACTATCAGATTGTCCAGCTACACTGGTCATAAGGTCTTGCTGAGTAAGGTATTACTCCAGTACTGATAGAAAACTGCACTGCTAGTACGCAAATGGGAAAAACATATATTAATGTAAAGTTGACAAGACAGAATTTTCATGGAAGCTCTTAGCTGGATGTATACACAAGTGACTGGATTTCCTCCAGACACAATTGCTGTAAGGACTATGACAATAATAGATATCAAGTGTCATATTCTGGTAGGGATCAGTCATGGCTGACTTGAAAACTGAGCAGCACTGAGTCTAAAACATTATAGGTGCCTGGTGGATACAGGGTTATGTTTTATTCATTTAAAACTATTCCTGGCATTGTGGCATCATGCATTAAATGCCTGTGAAATAAAAAGAATATTTGAAAGAAATAATGAATGATTGAATTAATTGAATGAGCAAAACAGAACTTTTAGTTAGTATATACTTTTTTGAGACTATATGAGCAAATATTCCATGGATAGTATTTTTTTTTTCTTTTAGAGACAAGGTCTCACTAAGTTGCCAGTCTGGCCTCAAACCCCTGGGCTCAGGAAATCCTCTTGCCTCGGCCTCCCAAAGTGCTGAAATTACAGGCATGAGCTACTAAGCCTGGCCTATGGATAGTATTTTTTAAAGAGAAAGAATGCTATAGGATTAAAAAAAAAAAAAAAAGAAGGTAGCAACCAAAATGTTTTCTGTTATATGAATAACATTTCTGAAGAACATACTAGTGAGGTTAAGTGATCTCAAATAGTTGGAAATCATATCGCTAAATAATGTCATGAAATTTTTGTTAACTTTCAGAAATAACTTCTTATTTTTTAATGTGCAAGGTTGTTTTCAACTATAGTAGTCAATGAATAAACAAATGTTACATAATATTTACTACCTTGTCTTAGTACTTAACTTGGTTGGAGATCTAAGAATTAAATTTAAATCATGAACTCTTAATTTACTCTACAAGTTAACAACTTAAAATTCTCCAGAGCTCACCTGCATGCAATTTACTTATGTAGTGAATCCTCACATTCACCTCAAAACTCTTAAATAAAATAAAATTTTTAAAAAAGAAAAAAAGTTGTTCATTGTAGTTGAGGTAATGGTTAGGTTACTGTACAGAACTAAACTACTCTATCACCAAGTATCCTTGATTAAAAATATATTGAATTTATTATTTTTGTTATCTTGTAGAGTATAAAACATAAAAATTTTAAATGTATTTAAAAAAATAAATAATAAATTCTGCTTTTTAAAAAATTCACGGAATTGGCAGTAGTGGGAATCAACCTGGGGATGGGGGAGCACAGCTCATCAATAAGGGTACCTGCATAATGAACATTTGTATACCTAACCGTGAATCGTACCCCGTATCTTTAAAATAAAACTATCAAAAGTTTTTTAAAAATTCAAAGTTTCTTATTATAACCATGAAATCTATTTGCTATTTCAGAGAAAGAACAGAAACATCCTGACTTGAGATCATTTGGGGAGCGGCTTAGGAGGAAAAGAAATCACTTATGTTTTGTGAACTCTATATACTGAAACTTTCTGGTGAAAACAACACCACAAATCTCAAATCAATTTACACAACACAGATGAATCTTCTCAGAATTCTAGGTTCACAAATACAACAAATCCATTTGTTTTACTTATCACTATTTTCAAAGATTTTTAATAACACATAAATACATTAATTTTTTAAAGAGAAAGGCAGTAAATGGTTTTGGATATTGTTAACTTTTAAGATAATCTTACCTCCACTGCCCATCAAAAGTGGACTGAATTTTATAAATGGGGTACATATACACAATGGAATATTAAGCAGTTATAAAGAAGAACAAAGCCATGGAATTCGCAGCAAATTGGATGCAGTTGGAGACCATCATGCTCAGTGATCCATCACAGAAGGAACAGCTGAATATTGCATGTTCTCACTCATAAGTGGAACCTGAACATTAATTACATTAGCACAGGGAAGGATAGACAGTCGACGGACACTGCCAGTGGAGGGAAGGAGGGGCAGCGCATAACAACACATTGGGTACCAGGTCCTAAACCAGAGAAAGTGAGGGCCAGTTGTAAGTCCAGACTTCACTAGTATGTGGCCTACTTGTGTAGCTAATCCTGACTTATACCCTACATGCTATTAAATAAATAAATAAATAAATAATTCTTACCTTTTAGTGTCTTTTGAAAGGTATGCCATGATTTCTATTTTAAAAGTGCCACATAAAAATGCTTAATACATATAAATTCCTTCTTAGAAAAGAATATCTTAAAAGAGAATCACATACCACATTATTTTTATATCATAGAATTATTGTCAGTTCAGTAACAGAATTAGAAGCTACCTTGAATATTCATTGCTTCTTTTGAGTATCAGAAAGTTAAAGCCAAAGTTTAAATAGTTCAAAAAAGCTTACATAGGTAAAAAGTAGTTACATAGGGATTAGAACACAAGTTTTCTGATTCAGGACCTAAACTTACATTAACTTGCTATAAGCAATCTCTACTTGTTCAATTGAGTTTTATAATATATTAGTTACTGCCTTCATGAAGCAAATTATAAATGTCATTTAGAACTGGAAAATGAATAAAAAGGAAACAGAGTTGAGTAGGATAAAGATGACATGGGATAAAAACTGTATTAATTACTTATTATTATAATCATTTTGAATTGGAATCTCAATCTTTGCCCAGGCTGTAGTGTAGTGGCACACTCATAGCCACTGCACCAACCTGTTGGGTTTAGGCTATCCCTCTGCCTCAGCCTTCCAAGTAGCAGAAACTACAGGTGAACACCACCACAAGCAGCTAATTTTTTAAAAAAAAATTTATTGTAGAGACCAGGTCTAACCATGTTGCTCAGGCTGGTCTTGAAACCCTGGGCTCAGGCAATCCTCTCGCTTCCACCTCCCAAAGTACTGGGATTACAGATGTGAGCCACCATGCCCTTATTTATTTTTAACTTGGAAAAATACAAAGGCTTGAGAAGTCTCAGAAAAAAAGTATCTCTGAGAAATTGCTTCACATTCTGATAATAGTGATAGTTCATGGACCTAAGAAAGAGACTTAGATCTTCTTAGGCTTCACAATGCTGATGTTAGAAAACACAGAAGAGCTAATTCTGACCATGAAGATCAGGTGAAATGAACTTATATTTGACCAAGGATAACAGGCAGTACTGTTTTCTCCCACTTTTAACAAAATAGAGTTTGAAATTCCCTATATGTTTCCCAGATTTCATAATTAAAGAGTAATTGTGGTTACCATCATATAGGCCTTGATTAGACTCTAGAATTTTGAGGTTTACTGTTTGCACATCAAATTCAGGTTCTTTAATATGAAATGACATCCTGGAACTTTTTGCAAGACATTGTATTTTTAAGCATAATGCACGGAAGTAGGAAACTTGGTAACTGCAATGGTATTAACTTTTAACATGCATACCCACACACCCACATTTGGGCTACAGGAAGCTAAAGCTGATTTTTTTTTTCATGTTAGAGTACTACTTAATATAAATATTATTTAAAAAGAGTTTTAGGAAAAATGCATGACTCTGTAACAAAACTTATAACCACTTTATTGAACAGTGTATATGTTAAAGAAATGTTTTAAAGCATTCATGTATTAAAAATCTGATGTGTTAAATATGTTAATATTATATCATACACATATATACAGATATGTATATATGCATACATATGTGTATGTATACATATAACATATATGCATACGTAGGTCAATAAGCAGGGAAAATGATCAATTGTCAGATGTTGTTTAGAACCTAATATAGCTAAATTAGCCAACGATATAGAAAAGTAGAGATTTTCACTTTGATAATAGTAAATGTGATGGAGAAAATTTGACTTGATTGGAGTAAAATAAAGAGTAAAGTTAAGAGGTGAAACGCGGTTAGATGTGGAATATGCGTTAGAGAGGTATATTTGTAAAATACTATGACTGTTATACTCTCATTAAGAAATGTCACTTCTTTAGAGATCTGTGCAGCAATTTCTGTCTTTATTCTTTTTTAATTTTTTAATTTTAAATATGTGGGGCACAATTAAGAATCAGTATACAAATGTTCATTATGCAGGTACGCTTGTTGATGAGGTATTCCCCCAACCCTCAGCAGTTTTCCACTACTGCCAATCCCACCCCTCACCCTCCCCTGGCAGTTTCCCACTACTGCCAATTCCTTTCTTATAGTATTACGATATTGTTTAAGGTCCACTTATGAGTGAGAACATGTGATACTCAGTTCTTTGTTTCTGTGATGGAACACTCTGTATTATAGCCTCTATTACATCCAAGTTGCTGCAAAGTTCATAATTTTGTCCTTCTTTATGTCTACCTGTATTCTTAATCTGTTTGTCTCAGAATGATAGTGAAATATAAGCCTGTGACATTTTAAGGAATATTTTGCTGTCCTATAAGAAAACATAAAGATCTTTTTCCTTTATGGAAAATCCATAATTGTTTATCAAAGTTATTATTAATATTTTTTCTTTTGAGATGTTATATATACCTACTAAATTTTATGATATTAGATAGCTTCTAATTATACAGAGGTGAATTCGATGAGGTAAATTTTGAAATCAACATCCTGTCTATAACTTAAAAATAAATTGGTTCATTAAGTTGATTTCTATGACAACTACTTGGCATTAAGCTTTGTCAGCATTCTGCAAGCTATTGGGTTAATGATAACTAGTTAATGTAATGAATTAGTTAATGAGATTCTTAGTCACCCTTATCTGACTTATGGATATACGACTTTGTTATTTGTAATTACAATTAAGCATTTCACATAATTACTCTTTGACATAGAGAATAAACAAAGTGAAATATAATCTATGTTACTACACTTTTTTCATGACACTATTGCCTTTGTAGGCATGTTTCTATCATTCATTTTATGAAATACATTTTATTTGGCACCAAATTATGAAATATGTAAAAGGGGGGGAAGTCATTTTAGTGTACGTATTAATATACTTAGCACTAATGTACAAGTATGCTAATCAAACATATAGAGCTACAGTTACTAGGAGGCACCAGTTTTCAGTAACTTAAAAACAATAAGAATTGTTAGGTATATTCTAAACATGGCACTTTCATTGCATAATGATATATATGAGTCATGACAGTTAAAAGACATGACAACAATTATGTATGTTTGTATGTATGTTACTCTGTCTCTCGCTGTATATGTATATATATATATCTTAAATATTTATGTCAGATCTGTAAAAAAATATATATATATAAATATATATATATATTCTGCTACACTAATAGTTAATGCTGAGTATTAGATACTCTATGAAAATATATGGCCTAAACCTAAAGATATAGGACAACTTTCTTTAATACCATTTATATGCTATTGACAAGTCTTCACTTACCACATTTTAGTAGATCAAATATGTGTGACTACATATGTAAAATTAGCATATTAAACATCTATCTGAGTGCTATGATAAAAATTTTCATCGAATAATTGCACACAAAGAAGCTTTGATTCTAAAATTTAGCAAACTAATAATAAGGACAGAAAACTCTTTTTTTTCATCTTTGATGTCTTTTTCAATGTTGCTATTAGGAAGAAATATATGAAAAGCTTCATCAGAGTCAAATGCCCACAGTTTCTAGAATTTGTAGACCACAGCCTTGAGCATCTTTTCCAGTCTTGCAACTCTTGCTTTTGTTTGCTCTAATTCTTGGGCCACTCAGTTTCTTATTTTGAATCTCCTAGTTTCTTCAGTCCTCTTTGCCTTCAAAGAAAAGTTTGATCTTTCATATTTGAATTTTAACACCCTCCATGATGCATTCCTGTCTTGTAAGCACTTAATTGTAGGCAACAGGCACTCTTGCCTTCTATAGGCCTTGATAATCCAAAGTGGTCAGCCAAGGTCCACATAACTTCCTCACTAAATAGATAAATTGAAGGCAAATAGATAAAAGAATAAATGGAGATATTATTATACCTTTAATAAATGGAGGGATTAAAATAAGAGGCAGATATTTTAAAAGGAAAACTCAAAGAAAAGATACTAAGTTTAATAGGAGAAAGAAAAACTGTCAAGTCAGAGGTGGGCAACTCTTCAAAGATTGTATTTCCTTTTTTTTTTTTTTTTTTGACAGAAGAGAGATTTATTCTGAATTCAGAATCCAAAGAGACAGGCTTAGTATATTTACCAAAGCCCGATCGATGCAACAAACTCATTCCAGTATTTATAGGAAAATAAGCATTGTCTTCTCTATCCTATCAATTGATTAATAGCAATTATATATCTTGGGACCATTATGTAGTATCTTTTCTAATCAGAGCTTTAGACACCAAGCAGTTGCTGACATAAATCAGTGTTCAGATTGCACCAATCCTGACATTCTTTCAAGTTACAATGGCTTTAAACAATTTAAGGTTGTGTACTTATCAGTTGGTTACAGTTCTTCACTTGCACTGGGAATTTTGGTTCACAAGACTTAACTAGTAATTAGCATTACACATAAATTTGATTCAAAGGCATTAAAAAAACAGTTGTTATTCAACGACTAAGGAAGCATACATTCTTGGGGTCTTATGGCGTTTCAACAGAGATCATTTCTTATCTTTGTCTGGCAGAGATTTCTCCAGGCACCTACAGTTGTGTGTGTGTGTGTGTGTGTGTGTGTTATTTTGTTTCTAAGATTGCATTTCTTTCTAATCATATCATTGTAATCATGAAAAAATGTCTAGGAAGCACTATTGTACAATCCCAGTCTGGTTGAACAATGTCTAGTGACTAATTGTATACTGATATACATTTTATCTATGTGGCTCTTAACAGTCTAGGAATAAAAATGAGACTATTTTTGTAATAATTTTTTCTCTAGTAATCATTCATTTTCTATAGAAGGAACTCCAGATACACAGTATATATGCCCCAATTATTTCTGCAAACCCTCAGAGAATATATCTCACTTGTTCATGTATAAGTCTTCTCAACTGCATTGTTTTCCATTAATTCCAGGAAGATTTCTCCTAACTTCTCTTTTGTGATGCTTCATTTGGGTAATATCTCTTGAATAGTACATTAAACATACCACCACAAGGACTCACCACCACAAGGTTTTGAGTCTTGTTATCACCAAATTTATTTTTCCATCCTAAACATAAACAAGTGATAAGTATCTCTTATTGAAGGTCTTAATAAGTAAAGACTAAACTGTGTTTTCAGGAACCTTCTTTATAGAATAGCCTCAAATTTGAGAAAATATGCTTTCTTTCGCTTTTTTGTTACTTACCAAGCCATATAATTTTTTTGTCTACCAGTGTTTTCATTGTAAATTTTTTTTTAACTTTTAATTTTTTTATTTTAAAGATGTGGGGTACAATTCAGGGTTAGGTATACAAATGCTCATTATGCAGGAACCTTTGTTGATGTGTAACCCCCTTCCCCAGGCAGAGTCCCATTACTGCCAATCCCGCCTCCCCACCCCCTCACCCCCCCACGGTTTCCTGCTACTGCCAATCCTTTTCATATAGCATTATGATAGTTGTTCAAGGTCTGTTTATGAGTGAAAACATGTGATATTCAGTTTTTTGTTTCTGTGAAAGATAACTCAGCATCATAACTCTAAGTCCATCCAGGTTGCTGTGAAGTTTGTGCTTTTGTTCTTCTTCATGATTGCATGATATTCCATTGTGTATATGTACATTTTTTTAATCCAGTCCTCTTTTGATGGACAGCATGGTTGGTTCCAATACACTTGGTATTGTGAACAATGCTGCGATAAACATGTAAGTGCAGGTATCTTTTTCATAGAGTGATTTGAGTTCTTCTGGGTACATTCCCAGTAGGGGGATTGCGAGGTCATACAGAAGGTTGATTTCTAGAACTTTTAGGAATCACAACACTGTTCTCCACAGAGGCCATACTAGTTTACTTTTTTAAGCATGCTATGAGATCGCATTCAAAAGAATGACAGATTATAACCTTCCATTTGACCTCTGAAATTCTTCAGACATATATGAATAGTATATAAGCTTGTAAGAAGGATGACCATAGAAGTCTTAGTTAGGCTTTGAGTCTAAATTCTGCTCTCCAATATCTAGTGGATGACACAGAAAACAGCTTAATAAAAGATAGCAAAGATAAGAAATGTCAGTATAGCATTTAAAGATTTTAAAAATTCTTTAAATTAAGTACAAAGGAACTCTACAATATAATTACATGGTAATAACAAGAAAAGTAAATGTATTTGTGTGCATAAATTTACAAAGTAAAAAATATCATCAGAAATAATTTTAAAAATTATGATTTGAATGTACTAAAAGGTAAAAAAACAATACATTTAGTTGATTTAAACTCTATAATTTTGAAGTAATGTATCGACTGAGATAAGCTATGGAAGTATTATACAGAAAGAGAGAAAAGATACTTCTTAATGTTGTTCAACATTTTGAAAGCACCTTTTAAATAATAAAAACAAAAAATGTAATTATATTGTTTTCCCTTTGTACAAAGGATTTCAAAATTTAGCAAGCATCAGAATGACCTGAAAGCTTTTTATCTCCACATTTCTGGGTCCATCCCCTACAATTTCTGATTCATTATATTCAATGTGAAATCTAAGAATTTGTGTGTCTAACAAGTCCTAGGTGGTAGTGATGTTAGTAGACCGGGAATTATGCTTTTTTAATCTAATGTAACATCACAGGTAGCATTCAAAGGAAAATACTCTAAGGGTTAGTGTGCTGAAAATCTTTCTTGCGTGGCAAGTTCAAGATTTTTGAGAAATCATTCAGAAAATATACGGTGGCAAATTTATGTCCAATATAGCTTAGTGGATACTTTGCCTTGAAATACTATGTGGGAAGTCTATAAAAAGTAATTATTAATTTTATAGAATATAATACTTCAGAAATGAACTTGTCAAAGCAAGCTAAGGTCTCATCTGAAAGATACAATGATCAATGTTACTATTATCGCAGAGAAGGCAGCACATTTTTCTTTGTTGCTCTGGTAGATTGGAGATAGAATGATGACAAGGATTTAAAGTCTATGCTTCACTCTTTAATGAGAAAAAATATATTAGTAATGAGGTATCCATATTGATAAATTTAAGTGTAATAATACAGATGAAATGTATGTAAATAATTATGTGAACAAAATTATGAAAGGTTGTATATTTCTCAGCTTAAAAACAATGACAACATAATCGTAAAGAAATAAATGTAATATTTCTTTAATAAATGGAAGTCCATTTATATACATAAATTTCATTGCATGCTTCTTTTAATATGCCAAGTAGATCTTCTTAAAGTTGCAGCTTCCCTTACTTATTTCCCAAGGATTTTTTTCAGCAATAGAATATTATAAAATCATACAAAAACACATTATCATATCTCACAACCATATGAGTGATAGAAGAGCATTTTGAGAACTATAGGACATGTGATACTATACAAATAATTATACCACTCTATGTATTTGAATGATTTAAGATAAAAATGGAAATTGATTTGAAGTATTACATATTGTTCAAAGTTTCATGATTAGTTGCTTTTATTCATTTTCCACATTGTCTCCTAAATAATGGAAGATAACCAAAAATTACAGAGCACCAAAAAAAGCAAAACTCCAAATCAAGATCTCTCAAACTAATCATCTTTATATGTGACATTAATATGAGGGATAAAAATAATTTTGCATCTATACAAAGTTCCCTGGCAGCAGGAAAATTATTATATTCATTTTTTTGTTTGCTGGCTGTTCTTTATAATATTATCTATTTTTTATAAAAATAGTAAAAGTACTAACCATAAAAAAGCCCTTTACTTATCTATTTCTTTCTTTTTATTGCAAAACTGAGTGAAATATTTATCTATACTTTTTCTCTCTTTTTTGCCTTTTTATTTCTTGATTCCCAATAATCAGACTTTCATCCCACTCAAATGAAACTGTTCTTACCAAGTTTCTAGCAACTCTGCTAAACAAAATCTAGTGATTAATTCTAAGCCTTCAACTGACTGGACTCTCAGTGGTATTCAGCATAAGTCATCACTACCGTCTTGCTCTCTTATATAGTTTACTTGATGCAATGAATTTTTTATACTCTTGCCTCCAGCGTCATCACCTATGCTGGCCTCTATGCATCCTACCCATAAACTTAAGAATACCATAGCTTGACTCTGATGTTTATTCTTCATGCCTTAACCACTTCCTTAATCTTAAAAACTAATTCTCAGAATGCCTAATTCCTTCATTATTTCAGTATATATCAGCACCTCAAACTCAAATTGATTATGCTCAAAACAGAACTCTTGATTTCTCCTTCCAAACTCTAGAAAGTAGGTTCTCTGAGGACATAATCTTGTTTAATTAGTATCATATGTAAAAGATGAATAGTAAAACCTGAAATATGGTAGTCTAGAAATAAAAGTCAAAAAACGCAATCAATAAACAACAACAAAATAAACTCTTAACTGCAGAAATGGATGAAATTGAAACAGCATATTTCTTTGAGTTGCTTCATGTGATGAAAAGTCAGGATTTAAAAGAAGAAAATGACTGAGACAGTCTCAGAGACGTTTCTCAAAGATTAAAAAAAAAAAAGAAGAAAGAAAGAATTTGCCTAAGAGTTTTAAGAATTCCTTAAATGGCTGGGCTCGGTGGCTCAACCTGTAATCCCGTGCTTTGGGAGGCTGAGGTGAGTGGATTGCCTGAGTCCGCGGGTTCAAGACCCACCTGAGCA
>NW_007260479.1:982706-992240 GCF_000164805.1 Carlito syrichta
AATCAAAAAATCAGCCGGGCGTGGTAGTGCATGCCTGTAATTCCGGCTACTCGGAAGGCTGAGGCGGAAGGATCGCCGGAGCCCAGCAGGTCGAGGCTGCGGAGGCTGGGAGTGGCCACTACACTCCGGTCTGGGTGACAGAGTGAGACTCCAACTCAAAAAAAAAAGAATTCCTTAAATGGAATCTTACTGAATATTTGAAGACAACTACTGAAATAATTTACATATTTAGTTATACATATTTGTGTGTGTACACATATATATATATATACACACACACATATATAAAAAAGCTTCTCTACCTGATTTCAACCATTCTTTATTTTTATAAAGTCTTTGTAATAGAAAAATTTCAGATATTATTAATAACTATGGACATTTCAAATTCAATGGCAGGTACAATTATGCTCCCAACCTTGGACAAACAAGGTAAGAAAAATATCTTTTACAAGGCAGATTTTGTAAAGATTAATTCTAAAGTGACTTTTTTTTAAACAGATCTTATATAACAGTGAGGTGATCTGAGGTATAACAATCAACCCTCACAAGATATGTGTTCAAGGTGGACTATTTCCAATTGCTATGATAGATATCTGCACTTAAGAGTCTACCACTGCTATCACCTTAAGTTTTATCATCCAGACAAGATGCTAGTTAAAAAAAAAAAAAAAAGGGAAGCACACGTATACATACCACACACACACACGCACGCGCGCGCGCATACACACACATTATAAAACTGTGTCTATAAAATAAGTTGAAGTTAATTCTAGATTGAATATTGAATCTCTTCTCATTTCAATGTATCAAATATTTAAGCAGACATGGTTTTACTGTGAATATTCAGAATAATGCTCTAACTTTTTGAACTATTAAATGATATGCATGAATGCAGAAGAAAAATTAAAGAAAAAAGGTAAAAGAATCTACTTCTACCTTTACTCACCTCAACTGCACATAAGAAATCATCACTCAGTTTGAAACGTGTTGCTCTTTAATAGCATGTTATGCTGTTCCTGCCTGTCAAGTTGATGACAAAAAATAATGATATCAAGTCCTGAGGTTGTGATTAAGAAGCAACACCCAGTTCTAACTCCAGTTAAGGTAGAAGCAGTTGTATTCACTACAGTTACAATCTTTAGACTATACATACCATCCTGGAATCCATGGTGGCTGCCACGCACTGTGTTTCCCTGGCTATTGCTCTTTCTACAGTATTCCATGACTTTAGGATACTAATATCAGGATATAGCATGTTTAGTTTTTGTGGATTTGAGAACATTGGCGCTCAAGCTTATAAAAATGCATTCTCTGAGTTTGAATATGTCTTAATACAACTACATCTCTAGTAAATAATTCCTTATCATTTATTCTTCAACCCCTGTGTGCATGTGATAGAGTGAGACCATGGAATTGTTCCAGTGGCACATTGCACATCTTTGTCATTTTGGGAGGAAGTTTTCCATTCTGAAATATCAAGTACATTCTGGGATAATTCTCCCAAAGCATTTCAGTTTTGTAATTTTTGTCGTTCTCAGCAAATTAATCCCACACATGCTTTTGTCTGTCATGTGAACCATGCAGAAATTTTGAATTATGTCGCCCCTATAAATGGGAATCTTAGAAGAAGGATTAAATGCTAAGGGTGATCAGTCAGAGAAAGTGGCAACTCGTCTGGTTCAATGATTAAAGTCTGGACCTGAAAATAAGAATTACTAGCTTCTATTTGTGGCTTTGCTATCAATTTGCTATATGACTTTTAGTAAGACTTTTCACCAGGAATTAGTTTTCAGATATAGGCTAAAGCAAAAATATTATAGACCTTCAAAACCTAAGGGAAGAATTTGTTTTATTTCTAAGAAATATTACACAGTTTATTAGAAGGAACTTTTAGAGAGTTTGGACAAATCTCAACAAAATAAATGCTTTATGTCAGTTAAACTAATAGGCAAAATATTACCTGAAGAAATTTATTTTAGTATGCTGAATTCTCTCATATAGGCAAGTTCAGATAGGCATTCTAACTCTAAGTTGTTGTTTAGACAGTGTTGTATATGGTAGAAATTTCTAAAGTACATAAATTACTCACAAAATCTGCATGGTATTTAGAAGCCAAGAGGACTCATGAAAAAAAAACTGCTCATTTCAGAATAAGAATAATTTTTTCACTAATTCTTTACTTTTTGGCCCATATTTGAACCATGACACAGCTATGTCCTTCCTCTGAAACTGGCATTTCATTATCAATTATGACCCAGCCGCAGGTAATTGTACCTGAAAATTTATGTAACATAGTATTTTCCCAATGCTTTGTTGTTCTTGTTGTTTGCTTTGTTGGCTTAAAAATCTTCAAAAAAATGTTTAAATATTTGACAGGTTTCTTGATTCAAACTTCAAAAACCTTACATGCACATTGAATCAAATTAGGTCACAAATGTGTACAAAATAAAAATCTAAATCTAATGTTTTATTATTCAATCTTTTGTGAATCTTCCTACATTTTTCTCTATGTATAAAAATAACTACCAAATAAACACCAAATTATTACATAAATGTTATTATAAAACATATATTTTAAATTGACTTTATTTGTTCTTAATGATAAGAGCTAAACTTTATTATAGTGTTTTAGTCAGGATTCCCCAGAGTAACAGGACCAGTTGAGTTTGTGTGTATATATATATATCCTATATATGTGTGTGTATATATTCACATTTATGAATATATAATATACAACAATATTATGTATTATATAATTATACATATGTACATTAATATAAACACATATGTGTGTGTATGTATATAGAGAGAAAGAGAGAAAAATAAATGATATTAATATTTTGGAGCTTTGCAAGTCCAAAATCTGTAAGGTAGTCTGACAGACTGAAGACTCAAATAAAAGTTGTTATTTGAGTCTGATGAAAGTCTGCTGTGTAGAATGCTCTCTACTTCCTAAAAAGTCCATCTTTTTTTTTCTAAGTCCTTCAACTGATTGAATGAGGCCCACTCACATTATGAAGGTCAATCTGCTTTCCTCAGAGCCTACTTGTTTAAATATTAATCTAATCTAAAAATTACCTTCACAGAAATAGCTAAAATAATGTTTGACCAAATATCTGAATGGTATGACAGCTAGCCAAGGTAACAAACAAAACTAACTATCACACAGGGCTTTCTACTTTCCAAACTGTGACTAAACACTTTGCATGTATTATCTCATTTAAAAATCAAAGCAACCCCATGATGTAGGTATTATTATTCCTCTTTCACAGTTTCTGAATTCAAACAATGACACCACTTTAGGAACATCACTATCTTCCTATGCTTTAATTATCTCAACTATAGAATAAAAAACATAGTGTCTACCAAAAAGTTGAAATGATTAATAAGAAAGACAATACACATAGAATACTTAACTGACATGTAGTAAATACATTAACAATTTTGTCATCATTTTATCAGACCTTATTCAAACATTTTTTATTAATGATTTTTTAATATTATTATCAACTGCTTGCCATTATAAATAACCTGAAATTGACATTTTAAAATATTTGCTGGTAGTTTTATTTCTGTAAAATTGGGTCACAGAAGAGGGTATTCACCGATTTAAAGAATTCAAATCAATTATTTTTTATAATATTCACAAGATGGTACAGTTATCACCACTTTCTAATTCCAAAATAGTTTATTACACCAAAAAGAATCCTTATATCTACTGGCAATCGGTCCCTATTTCTTCTCCTACCAAGGCTCTGGCAACCTCTAATCAACATTTTGTCTCTATAGATTTATATTGGACCTTTTATAAAAAGTGGAATCAAATAATACATGGCCTTTTGTGTCTGGCTTATTTCACTTGGCATAATGTTTTCACAATTTGCCCATAGTTTAGCACATATCAGTACTTCATTCCTTTTGATGACTAAATAATGTTCCATGACATATATGTATGCCATTTTTGTATATCAGTTTATCACTTGGGCATTTGAGTTGTCTACAGATTTAGCTATTATGCTAAAACATGTATGCACAAGATTTTATGTGAGCATGTTTTAATTATCTTGGACATATTCATAGGACTTGAATTGCCATATTGTTTTCTTAATTGTAAAATTTCACATTCCCATAGGCAATATGTGAGAATACTTGGGGTTTTGAATGGTTTAGTTTTATGACCTCATCATCACAAAAGAGCAATTTAGTGTTTTCCCAAATTTTTGTCTTAAGGAATGTAATTCATGGGGATAGATATTAACTCATATTTGTTAAAGCAAGCAATAATGTAACCTTTGTCACTTTCTATGTTTACAACATCCTTAGAAGATTTTATCAGATAAGAATGTTGCATGGTGAATATTTATTATTTCAACTTTAAAATGAGAAAATTAAGACCTAGGAATAATTTATTCAACATCATGCAGCAATAAAAGATGAGACCAGCCGGGCTCGGTGGCTCAGCCTTTAATCCCGCGCCTTTGGGAGGCTGAGGTGAGTGGATTGCCTGAACCTGCGGGTTCGAGACCCGCCTGGGCAGCGAGACCTCATCTCTACAATAAAAAAAAAAAAAAAAAAAAAGAAAAAAGATGAGACCAGTATTTGAGAATGGATATAACTATTCCATGTGTTCAAAGATGCCTGTTAAATTTTAAACATATTTACATGATTTGTCCAAAACAACATAGTTTGCAAAATGTTAGAAAAAAATTTAAAAACTAGTGCCTTCTGATTCCAGTCTCTTTGTTTGAAAACGATCAAAGTCCAAAGAAAATCTCTTTACCCTTTCTGTGTAGAAATGGTGGCCTTGCCTCCTATGTTTCTTCTCAAAGGACTGCATGACATAAAAGGTTAAACCTTTTATCCTTTGGGAAGAACACTGTGTTGATTTCTGCTGAGTCCCTTTGTTACAGTATTCACACATCAGCACATTCTGTTATGTTGCTCTTGCTTGCCAGACCTTGATCGCAATGCTTCTGTCATCTGAAACTGTTGGACAATCCCTCCAATGTATTTTGATGAACAAACTTGCAGTTGTCTGTACTCATTTTAAAAAATCAACTTAATTTTACTTTTACCATTCTTACCTGAACTGACATGTTGTGCTTCTGGATGATAACTGTGAATGAGAAGATGTGAAATAACACAGCTTAGATATAGCAATTTAAATTTGTCAGCATTTAAACTCTGCTGCAAATATAAATATCTTGGTAGTTAACACATGCCCTTTAATTAAAGCTGGAATGTAGTCTTTTCTCTTTAAGTGATTTCAAACATTATCAATTATAGTTTTATTACAAATGCTAAAAAAATCAAAAATGACTGGCATGCTACATTTTATTTGGGTATAATTTTTTAAATTTAAAATAGAAAGAAAAAATGATAAATATGGCTTAAAGAAAATTATTTTGTCATTGCTAATTCTAAAGAGGGTGTTACCTCTGTCTACTTCCTTGTACCCAGTGCCTCCTGTGGAAAGAACAGTAATTGGCCTATTCTCTGGACCCAGCATCTATTTGGCAATATCCCACTGAATTTGAAGGCAGAAATACTGAGTGTGAAAGCAGTAAACAGTCTCCACTCAGTCTCTCTGACTGTGTTGGTCTGTCCGTGCTCAGATATAATGAATGCACCTTGCACCTTTACTCACCAAGAGGTGAGAAGGTCAGGTAGGACTGGCCTTTGAAGGCCTAATCAGTTCTCCCTTCCTACTGCTTACCCCTTTCCACCTGCACTTGGGAATGATGGAAAGTTAAATCTAGTCTCTATTTGTCTCCAATTCAAGAAAAGAACATTAGGATGCCTTCTATTGAGTAGAAGTCCTTATCTCACTCTTAAATTTATTTTACCAGGGAACTCTGAATTTTGGGTAATAAAAGGAACACCTGATTCTCTCTCTCTCTCTCTCTCTCTCTCTCTCTCTCTCTCTCTCTCTATATATATATATATATATGTATGTATGTATGTATGTATGTATGTATGTATGTATGTATTCTTACTTTTTTTTTTTAGTTGGAGTTTCAAACTGTCGCCCAGACTGGAGTGCAGTGGCCGCTCCCGGCCACCGCAACCTCAACCTGCTGGGCTCCAGCGATCCTTCCACCTCAGCCTTCCAAGTAGCCGGAATTACAGGCATGCGCTACCATGCCCGGCTGATTTTTTGATTTATTGTAGAGATGAGGTCTCGCTGCCCAGATGGGTCTCGAACCCGCGGGCTCAGGCAATCCACTCTTCTCAGCCTCCCAAAGGCGCGGGATTACAGGCTAAGCCACCGAGCCCGGCTTGTATTCTTACTTTTAAGAACAAGTGTGAAATTAACATTGCATAAAATCTTATCTCCCTAACAGACTTTCTGGTTAATCTACTTCAACCACTAACTCATACAAATTTAGGAAACAAATTATATATCAAAGACAAAAAAAAGAAGAAATTTTGTGTTTGATATGTACTCACATATATATTACGCTAAATAAGCTACAATTAGTTTTTTGCTCAACATTATTTTTACATATGGAATATTAAAAAGTTTAATGATACAAAAATCTGTTTTAAAACTTAACTATTTAAAATAATCTAGAAGTTTTGCTAAAAATAGGATAAAAATCTGTGTCAACAGCATTAATTGACATTTTGAATGTACCTATTATTTCAAGAATGAAATACGAAGTAGCTCTTCCTAAAAAAGTCAAAATTCTACAAGTTATTAATGATACTAGTAAATTACATTTTAATATATATGCCCAAGTAGGCAATTACTATTATCCTTCCTATTATCTATGTTAAGAAATTGTTTTCAAAAATGAAGACTTGAGAAAAGTGTTTATCTACTTTATTTGCTAGCCTGCCTTTCTCTCAGAGACTTGACTTGCAATCAACAGTTATGTAGATTCTTTATCAGTCTAGACTTTCAGAACTAAATTTTCAATAACATATGCAACCATTACCTCCGTAAAACTGACAAAATGTCAGAGAAAAGGAAAAGGTAGAGTAATTAGCAACATGGTGGGGATCTGCAACCAATGCAAAAAAGTTCTTATATATTTCTGAAGGCTGTAATTTCTTACAGGATAAGCAGGAAAAAAAATTATGGACCATTTTATTATTCTAGTTAAGATGCAGAGAATACTAATGTCATTTACATATCACCTAATTTAAAAGTTTCTAATAATTTACAATTTAACTTTTATTCTATAAGATGTTATTTTTTACTTATTCTTCATGTTAAAATAAGATTTTATGCCATTTTCAGGTCACTTGCTTTTGATATTATAATTATGTAAGGTCATTCATCTTGTTTTTTATTTAAATAAATCACCTTTTATAAATTTCAAAATGTTAATTTTATTTCATCATAATGTATACCCAAGTAAGATAACATAATGCCATTGTTGCTATGATTTTCTCAGTTTTGCACTATGTTTACTAAATCAGAACCATGCCAGCAAAACCTGAGAATTGTGCATTCTGGTAAAACGTTCATCAATTTCAAAGTTTCATAAGTAAAGTTATCTTGTATGTAATATTGTATACCTAATTATAAAACATGCAGATACAATTGTGGGTACATGTGTTAACTTTAACTACTTTACTATATTAAGGATTTTTTGCACATTATACAAGATATTACCTTGAACCACATATGGATCCACATGTGGTTCATATTTGCATCACAACATGCAAAGTTTTGCCTTAATTTGGCAGTTTGTTGTTTTTGTTGTTTCTTTTCTTCTTCTTCTTCTTCTTCTTCTTCTTCTTCTTCTTCTTCCTCTTCTTCTTCTTTTTTTAGTGGAAGGATTCATTATTAGGAGAAAAATGTATAGGGAGAAACAGAAACTTGCTTAATCTTTTTTCATGCTACTTCTATCTCCAATATATAACATAAGGGTCTTAAGAATAACCATTTCTTAATTTTTCTCTTTGGAAGATTTGAAATAGTTTAGATTTACTATTTAATGAATTTTGTTCTTATATAGTCCCAGCCTACCTGCCTAGTGATAGTATGTCACCAAAATTCGAAATTTTCTAAAAATACTATAGTGCAATTTATTTTGTTTCATTAGTGTCTCAAACTTCAACTGAAAAAGATTTAAGTAAAATTTTCACACCAAATTTATACTGAATAAATTTATATCTTATAACTTCAAATAGGTCCTTTTGCTTTTAACAGGAGTGAGTTATTTAACACAAAGGATTTAATTAACAGTGTTGGAATTTCTGTCATCTGTAGAAAATTTGTGGAAAAATAAAATTATATTTTGTATAGCAGAATATCCCATCTCATTATATCCTGTGGTTGGACATGAAAATATTAGTAATAACAACTTTTAAAAATTAGGCACTTAGTATAGTCCTTATTAATTAATATTTCAATGAACTTTTGCAACAATTCTATGCAGTGAGTTTTGTTATTAGTCCCAACTTACTGATGAGAAAATGGAGGAATGGACAGTTCAAAAGGCAAGCCTTACTGATGGAATACTGATCATAAATTGTCTATACTTTCTGAGACTTCTTGAACCAAATAGCTATAACTCCCCTTCTTTCCCAATGACCTTCATCGCATTGCTGTGTCATGATCTTCCCCTTGAGAAAATACATATTTTTCATAAGCTCCTTTCCTGGCTAAAAAGTTTTTATTTACATGATACTTAATTTGTCCGTCTCATATTTCTATCAGAATTTGTATAGATTCTTTATACACTTGCTTCATATAAAAAAGCTCTAGATTTGCTAATGTCTCCCAAAAATGAAGAGCTGTACAGTAGGTGGATTGGTATAATAGCATACATATAAGACAATTTAAACAAAAAGGACAAATAAACAGTGTCCAAACTCTGGCCTTTTGCACCCTTAACTATTTTCCTAGATGAGGTATCTCGAGAGTAGAGACTCTTTTATGTGTTTACTGGCACACACATTTCACAGTCTGACTTTGCTCTCAAAATAGCAATCCAATTGATCTGCTGCCATGACCCCAATAATGATAATCACTTCATTCAAAATTTCTTCTGAGGGCACCTCTGGACCATTGGTAAGTTTGAATATTTAACAAACTTAATTTCCATAAACTACCATTAACAGAGAAAGATGTTATAATGCATTTTCATGGGGTAGTAGCCATTTCTTTTTTTAATCACTTTCAGGCAAAAATAATTTTCTAAAAGGTGGTTAGCAATATATTTTATTCATCATGAACTTACTTTTTCCCAGAAGTTAATAAAGGACATAGGTAAAAAAATGTAAGGATTATATCATTGGTAAATATAGATATATATACAAACAACAACCACTACAACAAATTTACACTATCAGACTATCCTTAATGTCAACCTTAATAAAATTGGTAGGACAGAATACAAGTGTGTGAAAATGTAATATATATATATATATATATGTACATATGCATATATATGCAATATGTATGCATATATGTATATATATGCAATATATATGTGTGTGTGTATATGTGTGTATGTGTGTATATATATATATATATATATACTTTACAGTGTGTATAGATTAATTCACCAGCAGAGA
>NW_007260479.1:992260-993554 GCF_000164805.1 Carlito syrichta
ACCTCAGCCTCCCAAAGGCGCGGGATTACAGGCTGAGCCACCGAGCCCGGCTTGGCTGTAATTTCTTACAGGATAAGCAGGAAAAAAAATTATGGACCATTTTATTATTCTAGTTAAGATGCAGAGAATACTAATGTCATTTACATATCACCTAATTTAAAAGTTTCTAATAATTTACAATTTAACTTTTATTCTATAAGATGTTATTTTTTACTTATTCTTCATGTTAAAATAAGATTTTATGCCATTTTCAGGTCACTTGCTTTTGATATTATAATTATGTAAGGTCATTCATCTTGTTTTTTATTTAAATAAATCACCTTTTATAAATTTCAAAATGTTAATTTTATTTCATCATAATGTATACCCAAGTAAGATAACATAATGCCATTGTTGCTATGATTTTCTCAGTTTTGCACTATGTTTACTAAATCAGAACCATGCCAGCAAAACCTGAGAATTGTGCATTCTGGTAAAACGTTCATCAATTTCAAAGTTTCATAAATAAAGTTATCTTGTATGTAATATTGTATACCTAATTATAAAACATGCAGATACAATTGTGGGTACATGTGTTAACTTTAACTACTTTACTATATTAAGGATTTTTTGCACATTATACAAGATATTACCTTGAACCACATATGGATCCACATGTGGTTCATATTTGCATCACAACATGCAAAGTTTTGCCTTAATTTGGCAGTTTGTTGTTTTTGTTGTTTCTTTTCTTCTTCTTCTTCTTCTTCTTCTTCTTCTTCTTCTTCTTCTTCTTCTTCTTCTTCTTCTTCTTCCTCTTCTTCTTCTTTTTTTAGTGGAAGGATTCATTATTAGGAGAAAAATGTATAGGGAGAAACAGAAACTTGCTTAATCTTTTTTCATGCTACTTCTATCTCCAATATATAACATAAGGGTCTTAAGAATAACCATTTCTTAATTTTTCTCTTTGGAAGATTTGAAATAGTTTAGATTTACTATTTAATGAATTTTGTTCTTATATAGTCCCAGCCTACCTGCCTAGTGATAGTATGTCACCAAAATTCGAAATTTTCTAAAAATACTATAGTGCAATTTATTTTGTTTCATTAGTGTCTCAAACTTCAACTGAAAAAGATTTAAGTAAAATTTTCACACCAAATTTATACTGAATAAATTTATATCTTATAACTTCAAATAGGTCCTTTTGCTTTTAACAGGAGTGAGTTATTTAACACAAAGGATTTAATTAACAGTGTTGGATTTCTGTCATCTGTAGAAAATTTGTGGAAAAATAAAATATATTTTGTATAGCAGA